>NC_079515.1:10639538-10708857 GCF_000801105.2 Raphanus sativus | reverse complement strand
CTAAAGTTTATAGTCTTCACTTCTGTTTTAACATTTTAAGCCAGATTCTACATTTGAATTATTGGATTCTGAACTATCTTTCATGGTATATATGAATTATTCTAATTTTTTAATATTTAGTTTAGTAAATAAAATTTCATATACTGCCTAGATTAGTGGAAGTAACATTATAAAATCTTCATTATCTAGAGAAACGGAGACAACAGAGGTTCTAAACTCTTTGACCATCATCTTATGTTAGTGCTCGATGAAACTATACACTAAAACGAGATTTTCATATTTTTGAATTTTTTCCAAAATCTATGGGTTAATCCCTTTTAAAACAAGTTTACACTCTTCACTTCTGTTTTAAAATTTTAAGCCACATTCTTCAATTGAATTAGTGTATTCTGAACTATCTTTCACGGTATATAGGTATTATTCTAATTTTGTAATATTTAGTTTAGTAAATAAAATTTCATATACTGCCTAGATTACTGGAATTAGCATTATAAAATCTTCATTATCTTGAGAAACAGAGACAACCGAGGTTCTAAAATCTTTGACCATCATCTTATGTTAGTGCTCGATGAAACTATACGCTAAAACCAGATTTTTATACTTTTTGAATTTTTTTCAAAATTCGTGGGTTAACAACCTCTTCTAAAATAATGAGTTTTCGGTAAATCCTCAATATACTAGAATTTATACTCTTCACTTCTGTTTTAAAATTTCAAACCACATTCTATATTTGAATTAATGTATTCCAAAATATCTTTCATGGTATATAGTAATCATTCTAATTTTCAATATGTAGTTTAGTAAAATTTCATATACTGCCTAGATCATTGGAATTAGCATTATAAAATATTATTATCTAGAGAAACGGAGATTACAAAGGTTCTAAGCTCTTTGAACATCATCTTATGTCAGTGCTCGATGAAACTATACACTAAAACCAGATTTTCATATTTAAAAAAAAAACTCAAAATTTGTGGGTTAACCCCGTTAAAATATTGACCTTTCGGTAAATGCTCTATATACTAAAGTTTATACTCTTTACTTTAGTTTAAAAATTTCAAACCACATTCTACATTTAAATTAATGTATTCTAAACTATCTTTCATGATATATAGGAATCATTCTTATTTTTTAATATTTAGTTTACTAAAATTTCATATACTGCATAGATTAGTGGAATTAGCATTATAAAATCTTAATTATCTAGAGAAACGAAAACAATAGAGGTTCTAAACTTTTTGATCATCATCTTATGTTATTGCTGGATTAAACCATACACTAAATCCAGATTTTCATATTTTTGAATTTTTTCCAAAATCTGTGGGTTAACCCCTTTTAAAATAATGAGTTTTCGGTAAATCCTCTATATACTAAAGTTTATACTCTTCACTTTTTGTTTAAAAATTTCAAACCACATTCTACATTTAAATTAATTTATTCTAAAGTATCTTTCATGGTATATAGGAATCATTCTAATTTTTCATTATTTAGTTTAGTAAAATTTCATATACTGCCTAGATCATTGGAATTAGCATTATAAAATCTTTATTATCTAGAGAAACGGAGACAACCGAGGTTCTAAAATCTTTGATTATCATCTTATGTTAGTGCTCGATGAAACTATACGCTAAAACCAGATTTTCATACTTTTTAGTTTTTTTCAAAATCCGTGGGTTAACAACCCCTTCTAAAATAATGAGTTTTCGGTAAATTCTCAATATACTAGAGTTTATACTCTTCACTTCTGTTTTAAAATTTCAAACCACATTCTCCATTTGAATTAATGTATTCTAAAATGTTTTTAATGGTATATAGTAATCATTCTAATTTTTCAATATGTAGTTTAGTAAAATTTCATATATTGCCTAGATCGTTGGAATTAGCATTATAAAATATTATTATCTAGAGAAACGGAGACTACAAAGGTTATAAACTCTTTGAACATCATTTTATGTCAGTGTTCTAAGAAACTATACATTAAAACCAGATTTTCATATTTTTGAATTTTTTTTCAAAAACCGTGGGTTAACCCTTTTTAAAATAATGAGTTTTCGGTAAATCCTCTATATACTGAAGTTTATACTCTTCACTTTTGTTTAAAATTTTCAAACCATATTCTACATTTGAATTATTGTATTCTAAACTATCTTTCATGGTATATAGGAATCATTCTAATTTTTTAATATTTAGCTTACTAAAATTTCATATACTGCATAGATTATTGGAATTAGTATTATAAAATCTTCATTATCTAGAGAAATAGAAACAACAGAGGTTCTAAAATTTTTGATCATCATCTTATGTTAGTGCTCGATGAAACCATACACCAAAACCAGATTTTCATATTTTTGAATTTTTTCCAAAATCTGTGGGTTAACCCCTTTTAAAATAATGAGTTTTCCGTAAATCCTCTATATTCTAAAGTTTATACCCTTCACTTTTTGTTTAAAATTTTCAAACCACATTCTACATTTGAATTAATGTATTCTAAACTATCTTTTATGGTATATAATAATCATTCTAATTTTTCAATATGTAGTTTAGTAAAATTTCATAGACTGCCTAGATCATTGGAATTAACATTATAAAAATTTTGTTATCTAGAGAAACGGAGATTACAAAGGTTATTAACTTTTTGAATATTATCTTATGTCAGTGCTATAAGAAACTATATACGAAAATCAGATTTTCATATTTTTGAATTTTTTAAAAAAACCGTGGGTTAATCCTTGTTAAAATAATGAATTTTCGGTAAATCATCTATATACTGAAGTTTATACTCTTCATTTTTGTTTAAAAATTTCAAACCACATTCTATATTTGAATTAATGTATTTTAAATTATCTTCATGGTATATATGAATCATTCTAATTTTTTTAATATTTAATTTAGTAAAACTTTATATACTGCCTTAATCAATGAAATTAGCATTATAAAATCTTCATTATCTAGAGAAACAGAGACTACGAAGCTTCTTTACTCGTTACCTATATAAGTATATTAGATGTTTGGGCCGTATACATTCGCAACATTCCAAGATCTGTCGGGAGTCACACGAGTGTGTACTTGATACATATCCCATGAGTTCACCTAATTTATACATCTACGCATTTATGTGATTTGGATAACTATATGCACATTGAATTCATGATTTCACTCAATTTAAATGTTCTATCTAAAACATGGCACATAAACTCTAAGAATCAATTCCTAACTCTTCGTTTTAACTATGATTTTATCATTGATTTACGGTTTAGTTACATTTTTTCATACTCATAAATATTTTTCAGATAATTACTATTAGTTCTAAAACATACAAATATAAATATTGTGAGTTATGGTTTTGATGATTTTCTTCTTATTAACTATTTTATATTGATATTTTTACATACTTTAATTTTGAATTTAAACTTAAATGTAAAAAAACACAGCTAACCACTTAAATAAATAATTGGAGAAACCATATCTCACATCTTCGTCAAAATTTCCTGAAACGTCTCTCGATTCATCTTTTTATTCTCTCTCTTATTTTTATTAAATTTCATTAATTTGATTAATCTTAATATGAAATAATTATTTGTAGAACTGTTCATAAATATTGCATATGTTGTAAGTAGTTAATCATATCATATGTAATAGAATTAATATGATGGTGTAGTTAGTGATTTACTCAGTGTTAAAAAATAAAACACCTCCACTAATCGTGCTCTAAGATTCTATGAATAAAAAATTAAGAATATTCTCAAAATTTTGTTTTGACTAGGCCTAGTTTTAACATTCAAAAGGTAAATCAACGGAAGTGAGAAAAACTCTTCATTTGGCTATTCCGAAGTACCAAGGGACAATAATCAGTTTCCTTTCGCTTCCACTCCATCGAAAATTCAGAGCAATATGAGCCACAATGCAACGAATAGAGAAAAACATTACAGTAAGAAGTTGCGAGCGTGTGCGTTTTCACTTTTCAAGATCATTAATGAATCAGACCACTGACATGTTTCTTGTTTGCCCAACCACTTCCAAGTGCATTTACTTTCCATGCTCTTCGGTTTCATACTACACGGAAATTCACATTAAATTTTGTTGAATGTTATTTTTAGATCTATTGGAATATTATATATACCGTTAACTTAACAGGTTAAAACTATACGCCTTGTAGGTTAACCAAAAAAAACTATATACACTTTGTAGATATCATGACAACTGAATCTAAGAAGATCTGCTAGGGAACCATTAATTAGATTTTATCTTCTTTAAGAATTGTCCTCTTCAGAAGCAACATCATTTATATTGTCTTTGTACAGAGATATTAACAAGATTCCAGTAATCCTAAATTATATAAAAACAATAAACGACCTATACTAATGATGCCACCATATAATACTTGTTTACAGAACCAAACATAGTGCCTCATGAAATATTAAATGATGCACATTCGTTAAGAAACAAAAACCCAGATATATATATATCAAAATCAATTTAATTGAGTCAGAACTAAAACTATATCATGATCGGCTATATTTCGTGCCACGACCACTGATACGCTGTCCACAAGTTTCCTTTCTCTTCAAAATTGAATTATTGATCGACAATACTTCGAAGTTGGTTCAATGTTGCTGTCCGAATGTGTTGCCCCGTCCCTACGTTGCCTTTAGAATAGCTTATGCTATGATTAATGCTTCAACGAAAAGACAGTGAGACATCCAGCTAATTAAGGTTGATCTTGTTTGGATCGTTTAAGCCCCACGAATATGCTATTAAGGCAAAAAAAAATAAAGCCAGATCCTCGTGTGGAGATTCCGAGTATTCGTGAATCCAAAACGAGTCATGTCAATATTTCAAATCATAGCGTTTATATTCGAATTTTGGATCGTAAAATGGATTATGATTCACGAAATATTTTATAGGTTTATCAGTTTTGTTTGCGATAATTAAGAGTTGTTTTCAAAACCTGATGATTAAAACAAGGCAAAAGAAACTAGAAAGTGAGATGTACGTTAACAGGAATTACACAAAAGTAAAAGAGATATGGGGGCGATAAGACTAAGAGATATGGGGGAGATAAGACTGAGATAGTGATGAGTCTAAAAGGGAACAAAAACTTTAATAATTTAAAGACTCGGCTTTTTGAGATGGACACGAATGCGATTTGCAAAGGACACGCCTCTTTGGAGTCTAGCTTGTGTTTGCATCACAAAACAAGTTGTGTGTTTCAACGCCATGCATTTTTTTTCAAAACAACACTATGCATTTCTACCAAATGAAGCAATTTTAATGTACAACTAGACTTTGACCCGCGCTTTGGAAGCGCGGAATATTTTACGATGAAAAATTTTACTAATAACTTAACAAATATTTTGGTAATTTTTAAAAAGTGTGTGTTTAAAATATTTTTGCATTTAAATCAGTGTTTTTAAACTCAACCTGATTGTGATTATACCGGTTAATCCGGAGATCTCACAATTCAATTTAGGTTTCTAAAATATTCATATTAAAAAAAAATCAGTAAAACCTGAGACTAACCGATTGAACTGATGGATGACCGATATGTAATCTAATTGGATTTAAATTGTAATAGTTTCATAATTTGTAATCTTATAATCCAAATTTTAAAGTTCATTATTTTGCAATTTATGAAATTATGACATTTGTACAAAATTTTAAAGAGAAAATGATAGATATAAAATAAATAAGATTAATTATTGTATTGTTTGGAAACATTAATAGTTGTATAAAAATATATTGTTTGGAAACATTGATAGTAGTATAAAGAAATAAGTATATTGTTTGGAAACATTGATAGTATTATAAAGAAAGAAACATTAGTGATTTAATGTAGGTTTAACTATAAAGTATAAAGGTGTATTTAATTTAAAAATTTACAAAATAAATGTTAGGTCCAACAGAATGTTTCTGTTTTAATAAGATAGATATGTATATTTTTACAAATCATCCTTTAAACATGTTCCTCGTTACCTTTAGCAAATATTGATGCGGGTTATAGTGATATTAAACATACGAAAATCAAATTCAAAAAGGTTTATATTTTTTTTTTTGAAAAATAAAAAGGTTTATATTTTTCTGTTATCGAATTAAACAAAATGGTCGTGTGTTTAATTCAACATACGTATGTTACATTTTTTTGATCGTACAATGAATTATTATTCTAAATAAAAATTGTAGACTAATCTTGGTCCTTACATAAAGGAAAAAAAAAATCTCTTACCACTATTTTATTAAGAAAGTAAAACAAAAATATGAACATAACAAGAAAAACATCATTTCATGTCATTAACTCTAAACTTGATCACCAGGAATTCAATACTTTTACGGACCTCGAACAAACATAATTTTGGATCCTTAAGTTAGTATTTATTTATATTTATTTATATTTAAATTATTTTTTTAAAAACTTATAATAAAAATCAGAGTCAAATTGAGTACGTAGATGACAAAAAAAATAATAAAAATAAAAAACTATATAATTGTAGATCTTTTTCTTGATTTATATAAAAATAGATATGAACATGTGCGTTGCAACATGTTTTATTTGATATTTTAATGTAAACAACATAAATAATAAATCCTTTTATTATAGTTTTATGATTATTTTTGTATATATTATATGAGATTTATTTAATAATTAAAAACTTGTTTTTACACATAAGTAAAAGTTGAATCCAACTCAGAATAAGAATACTATATCTAAAAGTTCAAATTGAATACGGAATAAGAATAAGAATGAAATAAAAATATTGAAAGTTAAACAATGCCAATCGAGTCAATGAAAATATTGTACTTTTATGTACTAATTTAATGTTTTATTAAATAAATTTTTAAATTTTTCTTTTTGCTATAATTTTTTAAAAAAGGAAAACATTATATAATATTTTATATTTTTAAGATTTTAGAAAAGGAAAATAGTTTCGTATAACCTTTTCAATTATCTTATCTTTACAATTTAAAAAAGGTAAATTGCTATCAAATAATATTTCTAATTACTAATAAAATATTTAAAATTACTATTTATACAATTTGTATCAATACTATTTTTACACTTATTTTGTTAATTAAATAACTTTTTAATATCATGTCATCATCAAATTATCTCTTAAAAATATTATCAAATAACTTTTTAAAATTTTCTTTTGGGTGACTTAGAAAATATGATACAAATTTCTTTAGTTTAGGATTTTTTTGAAAGGAAAACAATTATCAAATATTCATTTACAGTTTTTAGGGTTTTAGAAAAGGAAATTAATATTACATTATATTTTACAGTTCTATTGTGTATGGATTTAGAAATATAAAATTACTATCAAATAATTATTTCCAGTTAATAATAAATAATTTTAAGATTTTCCATTTTCAAAATTCATATTTTCAATATCACTAATATTTTTATAATTTTTTGTTAACTAAATAACTTTTAGTATCATGTTTATCATTGATTTTTTTAAGTGAAAATTACTATTCAATTTTATCTGGTCAGGATTTAAAAAGAAAAGAAATCTTATTTGGTTAAGATTAAAAAGAAAAAAATAGTTTAAAAATAGTTTAGGATTTAATAAAAAAAATTATTTTCACATGATGACTGGTTTTTTATTAACACATTGACAACCTATTTTGTAACTGACACATGTCACAATCATTTCGGGTGAAATATTTGTAGTAATTTTTTTGTTTATAATTTTTAACACAAAATATTCTATTAAAAAGTAAAGCTAATTAATTATAAGAAAAAGATTAATTTTACATTTTATTTTATTTATACTTAAAAAGAAAAATACTTATTTTATAATTATTTTTTCTTTAAGATTTCTATACAACTAACTTATTTTTTATAAGAAAATTATAATTATGTTAAATTAATTATATGTTTTGTCGTATAGGTACAAACACATATACATTATATTCACACTTACTCATGTACGACAATTAAAAATTATATTAGCATCATAAGATGTATTATGAATGCATAGCGGTAAACAAGAACCTTAAAGCAAGAGGAATACAAGGAGATACTATATGTACTAGGTGTGGAGACCATGAAAAATCCATCAATCATGTTTTCTTTGAATGTCTACCAGCGGTTTAAGTATGGACCCTGTCTAGGATTTCATCAAATCCAGCAATCTTCCCCAGTAACTCATTATTTGCAAATATAGATTATTTATTCTGACGGGTACCCCTGTAATCGATGATCAATATTTTGCATGGATATTATGGTAATTTGGAAGGCAGGAGATAATTTGGATATTGATCCACGGGATACTCTTCAGTTAGCCGAAACTGAATCCCGACTTTAGAAAGAAGCGCAAAATTCCCTTACCCAAAAACTAGAAGTTTCTAGAATATCAGTTATAACACAGGTCCCACTTATTCCAGGCCGATGGTACTTCTCGGATGGATCATGGAAGGTGAATGATTTTTCAGGCCAAGGGTGGTATAGTACGTTGGAAGGGTTTGATGGTTTAGTGGGTGCAAGGAACACGAGAACAAGTCTTTCTCCTTTACACTCAGAGATTGAAGCTCTTATTTGGTCAATAGAATGTATGAGGAATTTAAGGCAGTATAATGTTACTTTTGCAACAGATTGTTCACAGTTGGTGAAGATGGTTTCGGAACCAGATGAATGGCCAGCCTTTTACAAGTTATTTGGAAGACATAAGAAGTATGAGAAAAAGCTTTACTTCTTCGGAGGTGGTCCATGTACTCAGGACAAAGAATACAAAGGTGGACTGTCTAGCACGCAGTGAAAGAAAGCAATCGTCTTACGTCGTCCACATGGATATATATCCTCTAGTTAGGTTTACAGAGTCAATATGAGTCTATAATATTGCTGACAAAAAAAAAATGTATTATGGATAATAAAAATTTTAGTTGTTTCGAGAAATTATAATAAAATAGTCAAGTATTTTTTTCATGCAAATACTATTTTGTTTTGTAAAAAAACATATCTGGAGGCTTAAACCTAAATATAGATATGAAAATATTAATTTTTATTTTCAAAAATCCTATATAAATTAAAAGAATATTTATAGTAGTTTTCTTTTAAGAAAACCATTAAAAAGGAATTTTATCATATGTTTTAAGTTTTAAGCAAAAGAGAATTGTAAAAATTTATTTGATAATATTTTTTAAAAACAAAATTTATGATGAACATGAAATTAAAATTTATTTTAAAATATGAATTGTAAGAATGATAGTGTTACAAATTGTAAAATAATAACTTTAAAACTATTTGATAGTAATTTATTTTTTCAGACATTCTACACATAAGATAATTGTTAAAGATTCTACGATAGTAATTTTCCTTTCTAAAATCTTAAACATTAAATGTAAAATAATATCTGCTAGTATTTTTATTTTTTTCCAAATTCTAAATAAAACAGTTTATAAAATATAATGTTTTCCTTTTTTTTAAAATCTTAACAAAATAAAATTTTAAATTTTATTTTATAGTAATATTTTAAATAGAACTGATGACAAAATGACACTAAAACTTTTTAATGAACAAAAAATAAAATTATGATGTTGTTGTCACTGGTCTTTATATGTGTTTGGTCATACGTAAATCAACAGATGTTTGATATATATATTTTCGTGTCTACTCATAATATAGATTCTTATCAATCACTATAAGTGATATTTATATATTATTGGTCAATACTAAATCAGACTTCATCGTCATATTACTACATTATTTTTTGTTTTTACTATGATTTCATTTTTAATTAAAATGTTATTTTGGATATATCATTAAAGTAATAAATTAAAACAAATATTTAATATAAGATGAGTTTATTATATATGTGAAATATTTGTACTTAGTTTTGGTTTTAATTTTGTAATATACAATTATCTATTGGAAATGAAAATTAGTTATTTATAAGAAAATAAGAGTATTTTTACAAATTTATTTTGTTTAGTCTTTTAAAAATGAATGTTATTTATTTATAGTTAGTTTTTTCATTATTTTTATTAAATGATTTATTGTACTTGTGGGATTTTATAATTCATTTTTGTTTAATAGTTGCTTTTTCTTAAAACTTATATTCATCTTTTAAGATTCTCTTTCTTTAGTATCTCTTTAGAAACAAAATTATATTATTTTTAAAAAAATATAAATTAATTTCAAATAGCTTTTTATAATTATTTTTGTTTTGATCTTTTTAAATGAAAATTACAATCAAATATTTTATAATTTTAAAATATTATGTAATAAAGTAATTTTCCTTTTCTAAAATTCTAAAGAGAACTTTAAAAGACTATTTTGTAGTGAGAACTTTTCTTTTCTAATTCTCTTTTAAATCTTAAACAAAAGAAAATTGTCTCATATTTTTGATACATGTCATAATTTTAAAATACATTGGCACATATTGTAATCATGATTATAAGAAAATCAAAACCTTAACTATTTAAAATAGGATTTTTTACAAAAATAAAACTACTTAAGATAGGAAAAAGGACACGGGATTGGGCTTCAGAACGGTCGTGCTACTTGTCTCCCGCTTAAGCCGGCACTCTTGATCACATTAACGAAAACAGTCCAAATGACCTATTTTTGACTGGGATGATCACAAATATACATATTTTAATATAATTCAATCACTACTTAGTGAGTACTCTCTTGCTTTCTCAGATTAGGTTTAGTAAAAATGATGTATTTACAGATGTGAGTTCTGCCACCTAAGTTCGAGTCTCGGCACTGGTAAATTAACATAGAGTGATCACCAACTTTCTTAGATGCTTTCGGCAGGTTCTTTGGTGGGAAAACCCAGATTTCCGGAACGGTTAGGTGGTAATCGGGAGTCTTTTAAAATATTCGGATATCAGAATCATGAAAAAATACAAATAGCTTTAGAAATCATCAATATAAGCATCCAATATATCTAGTAGAATTAGGACTTCTTGGTCTAAGTGGTAAAAGGATTATGACTAAAATTACAAACACATAATTTTTTTTTATAATAGTGGGATCTCAAATATTTTTTAGGTCCAAAGACTAATTTTATGAAGTCCACCACATTCTATGTATTCTCATCATTTAAAGCAGTCTGGATTACCAAGGAGAATCGAACCTAGAGCAGTATTCACAGCTGTGAGTTTTTTATCGATAGGCCAAGACCACTTGGTTAAATTACCATCACATAGGTTCGTTTCAAACTGGAAAACCTATTTATAATGATTAGGTTTTAAACTAAAAAGGTGAAAAAAATTCAAAAAAAAAAATATAAAAAGAATATCTAGTAGAAAAAAAATAAAAATAGCGTAATCATTCATATATCAAAAACGCAAAACAAAAAAGCGAACAGTTTAGCACACAGTATGAAGTAACAACCGTCGTTTATTGTCCATATAGATACAGAGCTCCCAATTTAGTTTACAGAATCTACATGACTCTGTATTGTTGTTGACAAAAAAAGACTAAGAAATTTGGGAACTTGGCTTTGCTCCACTTATCTAGCTACCTAAATAGTAATTTTATTGCGTGCATTCCTAATTATCTTTTTATTCGTGGTTTTCTAACTGATATTCCTAAAACAATATCCAGTAGATATATTTTCATCAAATAGGTGAAGCCATTTTTAAAAATTATAAAAAATACCTAGTAGAAAAAGAAAGATATCTATTATTCAAGAAAAATTACATCTAGTATACACAAAAAATGAAAAAATCACTAACTAACTAAGAACACTCCCTCTCTTCCTACTTTTCCTTCTCTTCCTATCTCTCTCTACCCTATCTTCCAAAATCTAATTAATTGTTTTTTTGTTATTAAGCAAAGAAGCCCATTATTCAACGTGTACTCACAATAAGCTAATGGAGCTCATCCTATTTTTGGAAGCTCTTTCAAAGTTTTGGTGAAGACTAAAAAGCGCATGAACAATACAAACATACAAATAAATTATTATTTTCAAGAATATAGTTTCCCACTATGTAAAAGTGATTTTGGAAATCTGTGGTTAACTAAAATATTCATTCGTGCAATTAACCAAAAAAAATGGTATACACTCGTGCATGCTTCTCTAATTAGTGAGCAGATACATTGCTGGAGTTTGTTATAACTGAAGAGGGGCTACGTATCTTGCATCTCTTTACTTATCTAATGTTTGGGATATTGGAGGGGGCAAGAACATTTAGAAGGAATCTTTATCTCAAAAGTAGGAAAAAAATATGTCTAAAACTGCTAAATCCATTGAATAAATCCAACGAAAACATCAAAACGCATGCGGAGTACGAGCTAATGTACATAATTAAGCGCAATCTATGGGGGGAATTAAAATTACACTTTTACTTTTAAGTTTTATGATTCAGTGTACATATAGCACGTGGATCCTCTCTCCTCCACAACCAATTCTAAGGAAAATAATTTTATGATTAAAACGACAAATATATAAGAAAGCACATGGCTTATTCTGCATTTGAATATATAAGAAAAGGGAAATCCCATGAAAAACCTTCAAAGTGACAAGTACTTCCACTTTAAACCTCCAAATATTAGGTTTCCATAATAACCCTTGAAAGTAAAGACATTCTTAATAAAAACTGTAAAAGTGGTCTACGTATTTTTGGCTATATTAAGATGGACATAATTATAAATTCTGTTAACGTCGTAAGTAACTCCGTCTCTTTTGGTTAAACATGCATTGCTGAATTTTCAAGGATCAGCTACTACGTTACTCACTGAATATTCAATATGATGTTAAAATGACAAAGTCAGAAGCAACGAGGATAGCTACTATATGTTGTAAGAGTGACTGCCCTTGGAGAATATATTGTTCGGTTGAGCGGCCATTGAACAAGTGGATGGTGAAAGTTTGTCACAACAAGCATAACCATGGAAAATCAAGTCGAGTATCAATGATGAAGCAAGGTGTGATTGCAGGTCTGTCTAGAGAAGAAATTAGAAGAAATGTTAATTTACAGACCGCAGAGATAAAAGACATGATAAAGGAACATTATAACATCGTTGTGAATATTTCGAAGTGTTACAAAGGCAGACGGATTGCTTTGGACACAGTCCTTGAAGCTCAAACCATTCAGTTTGGTAAGCTATGGGATTATGAGGCTGAGCTTAAAAGATCAAACAAAGGTATCACTACAGAGATCTGCACTGCTGCTGTCAATGGTGTACAACAGTTTGTTTGTTTCTATATTTGTTTTGAAGAATTCCGGACGACTTGGAAAAAATGTTGTAGACCAGGAATTGGCCTTGATGGATGCTTTTTAAAGTGGGATTTGGAAGGTGATTTGCTTGCAGCTGTCGGTAGAGATGCAGATAACAAGATGTATCCCATTGCGTGGGCTGTTGTTAAACGTGAAAACAAGGATACTTTGGGCTGGTTTGGGAAAAAACTCAAAATAGATCTCAACTTAGGGATAGGCAACGATCTTATCTTACTATCATTTCTGATAAGCAAAAAGTAATATATATGCTAGTTATATAATCTGAACTTTGAGTTTGATGATAACATATTTGTTTTTCAGGTTATTATCCATGCCATAGCTGCTGAGCTTCCCAAAGCAGAACATCGTATGTGTGCAAGACATATATACGGTAATTGGAAAAAATCTTTTTTGCGGTCAGAATATAAAAATCTGTTTTGGGGTGTAGCGTACAGCTATCATGAAGGGGAATATGAGGATAAAATGAAGATGGTAGAGACATATGATCCTTTTGCGGAGGCCTTGCTTAAAACGGAGCCAGAGAAGTGGTGTAGAGTTTTTTCTAATCCAGGATGATGATAAAATTCGTCGTCGTTCTTTAAGATATTTAGTTATTTTGTTTCAAAATATGTGATAATTCTATTAAAAATATAATTAATTGTAAAAAGGCACATGTTTAATCAAAAGAGACGGAGTTACTTACAACTTTAACGGAGTTACTTATGACCTTAACATAGTTTATATTTCTGTCCATCTTAATATAATACAAAACACGTAGACCACTTTTACAGTTTTTGTTAACAATGTTATTAGTTTCAAGGTTTATTATGTAAGCATAGTCTTTGGAGGTTTAAAGTGGAAATAGTTGTCACTTTGAAGGTTTTTCATGGGATTTTCCCAAAAACACATTCATCTATCAATTACCAACACATTGGACCTTATCCACATGGGTCTCCCTCTCTTATTCTCCATTAATCTACCGAAAACAGAATTATTAGCATTTTCCAACTCATAATATACAAATGCGGTTCAAATTATGATGGAGGATTCCCCAAGATACAAAAACTTACCAACGAGCTCCTGGTTTAATGGTAAAGGTGTATCTAGTAATCACTCCACTATTCAGATTCAATTTTTGTGGGGATAAAATATTTATATTGTTTAGTTCCTCACAAATAGGTGAAACCATTTTCTTACCAAAAAATATAAGTGAAACCATTTTTTACCAAAAACTTAAGATAAACTACTGTTGATATAAAGTAAAACGTATTTATACGCACAAATGATAAATGCGAATAACTTGGTCGGCAACATTTGAATGTAACTTCCATAAATTCCTGAGCTAGAAGAGTGCTTGGGAAACTCTGTGAATATCCCATCATGGAATTGTGATGTTTTACTTTTTTTTTAAATTTGGCTTTGAATGTCGTTTCAGTACAACACGTGTTCTTATAGATCAAAATGGATATATATATATATATATTATACCCCATGGATTATACCCTTACGAAAAAAAATTTAAAATTAAATTATAGGCATATCAATATAATTAAAACAGCAGATATTTTTCAGACATCCCCTTGATTTTTTAAACTATTTATAAGAATGCCATTATCATTTAATTTTAATTAATAAATTATATAAATTAGTTATAACAACCAAATAAATAGCTGATATTTAAAAATAAATTGCAGACCCTACCTTATTTACAATCGAAAATATATGGTAAGTTATAATATGTTAATTTTTTTTTATTTACTGTCCACCTCAGAATATATCAATTATTCTCAATATATAGTCCTAATTAAATGAATAATTGAGTTCATATTTCTATAAGTATAACAATATTACTATAATAGTATACTTATTTGATATAATATTTACCAAACATTCAAAATAAATTTAATTTATTATTATGTTCTTAGTAATAGTATTTTCCAAATTAAAAAAATAAAATCAACACCGGATTAATATTTATAAATATCTAAACAATTCCTATATCTTGGAGACATAAAAACTAAAACCAAATTAAAACCAAAATAAAAACCAAATGGATATCCAAATAAACAAAATAAAGTTTATATATTTTTAAAATGATAAAATTTAATTTTAAAATTATAAAATACTCTAAAACTACTATCTATAAACTGAACTACAAAGAAAAAAGGATTTCCCTACTATTTTTATTCAAAATTTTTGAAATTATTTTTAATTTCTGCTAGAATAGAATCACCTGAATATTTTTTTAGCAAAAGTATCTATTATATGATATAATATTTACCAAACATTTAAAATAAATTTAGTTTATTATTATGTTCTTAGTAATAGTATTTTCCAAAAAAAAAAAAAAATCAACACCGGATTAATATTTATAATATCTAAACATGTCCTATATCTTGGGACATAAAAACTACAACCAAATCAAAACCAAACTAAAAACCAAATGGAAATCCAAATATTCAAAATACAGTCTATATATTTTTAAAATATTTATTATATTTAATTTTAAAATGATAAAATATTCTAAAATACTATCTATAAACTGAACTACACAAAGACGGATTTCCCTACTATTTCTATCCAAAATATTTGAAATTATTTTTAATTGTATGCTAAAATAGAATCACCCGAATATTTTTTATCCAAAGTATCTAAATTTATCCGACTTATCCATTATTTTTTTCTGAAATTTCAAAACATCATTTTACCCTAATTACTCTAAGTTATCCAAAAAAAAAACCGGGCCATAGTCGAATTGAACTCGAAATTTTAATGGTTTTCCAAACCAAACCGGAAACCAAATTAACCAAACCAAAATCAAATACAAATTCATAAATAACCGAACAATTCTTATATTTCTACCCAAAATATGAATTTTCATACTATTTTTTATCCAAAATATTTAAAATTATTTTAATTTTCTGCTAGAATAGAATCACTCGATTACGCTTTAGCTAAAATATCTATATTTATCTGAATTATCCGTTATTTTTCCAAAAATTCGATCATTTTTACCCCAATTACTGTAAATTATCTAAAAACAAGAACCGGACCATAGTCGAATTGAACTCAAAATTTTAACGGATTCTTAACATTGTTATTCGAACCAAACCGAAAACTAAGTTAACCAAACTAAAATCAAATTCAAATTCATAAATAACCAAACTATTCTTATATTTCTTGAATCGAGAAATGGAAATCAAACTGGAATGAATCTGAAAACAAAAAAAATACAAATTAGAACAAAACCGAAAACCAAATACATACAAACATATTAGTAAGCAAATAAATAGGGTAATAAATATGTCAACAAAAATAATCCCGCTCTTTCTAAGCGCGGATCAAAATCTAGTTTATACTATTATTTGTTAAGTGATTTTTTTCACAAATGAGCTCTCAACTTTTTGAGTTCTCACCTTAAAAATTGGAGTGCTTAAATAAAATGATACTTTTAAACAAATTTTAAATATAATTTATATTATAAGAAAAACGAATTTTATATTAAATATATTTGATTTATATATTATGTTAGATAATTGATAAAAAATATTCTAAAAACAAAATAATTCTTTTTTTTGAACAAAGATAATTTTATATATATATATATATATTTTTTTGTTATTATCTAGAAATATTTTTTTCTATTATACAAGTTAAAAATTAAGATAAACTTTTCAAATATAAATAATTAGATTTTTGATTTAAACCTTTTGGAATATTATTATATGCGAAGTATTTTCGCAATGGAGCTCTTACGTTAAAAGCTGGAGTGGTCAAAGTTAATGATACCTTAATATTTTTTTTACATTCGAGCTCTCATATTAAAAGTTATAATATTTAATATCGTTTATACCCTTAATGAATAAAACCTTAAATAAACTGAAAAATAAAACCGAAAATTATTTTATTTGATTAGATAATTGATTTAAATTAGTAACAGTAAGAATTATTCAGAATCTAAAAATATATTTTAAAATAAAAAGATAATAAATATATGTATATATAAAAGTTATAGTGGTTAATATCGTTTATACTTTTAATGGATAAAATATTAAATAAGCTGAAAAATAAAAACGAAATTTATTTTATTTGATTAGATAATTGATTTAAATTAGTAACAGTAAGAATTATTCAGAATAAAAAAATCATTTTTAAAATAAAAAATATAATATATTTTTTTATCTGAAAAATATTTTAATAAAAATTTAAAAACATAAAATATATAACTAAATATTAATCAAATAAAATTCTTAATTCTATATAATTGGAAAAAGAATATTGAGTGACTTTTAATATTTATTTCTATATAATGAATATTATGTATAAATAAATTTGCAAAAATATATAATTAAGAAGTAAGAATTTTCAAATGAATATAAAAATAATTTATCATTATAGTCTTTTCAATTATAAATGCATATAATAATAAGTAACTACAAAATGTTTAGGTCCGTATGTGCGGACAAAACACCTAATTATATATGATATTTGTGAAAATAATTTCAAACAAAATTAATAATAAAATTCTAAACCAGCAGTAAATATATATCTTTAAAAACAGTTTCTTTTGGTAAAATATACGTTTCTGTCTTTGCTTACAAACAGTTCCTCCGTTTCAATATAAATGATATTTAAAACGATTATTTTTTTAATGTACATGAAGTTTTAAAATTTTAAGGTTGATTTTAATTTTATTAGAAATTGTTCAACCAATTGGATTTACAGTTTTTTAATTATTGACAAATTGAATTTAAAATTATATCTTTAAAAAAAAGTTTTAGAGAAATGTAATTTTTTTATTTTTGTGCAATAAGCCAAAACATGAAGTGCATGAAATATTACGAGACAAAAGTTACTATTAAACAAAGAGAGTAATAATTATCAACACTCATATTTTATACCGAGATATAAAAAATAAATACACTTTTAAAAGATGCAAAACAAAGAAACGTAGAAACAATAAATAAAATATTTTAAATTCTACTATATTTTTCTTATGTTTGCTTTATTTCCGTGTCGGTAGATAGAATTCCAAGTTCTAATTCATCATTTCTTCTTTCTTTTTCTTTTTTCTCTATTTCCTATGGTCCCTTATACTCCCTCTATTTCATTATAAATGTCGTTTTACACTTGTGCACACGGATTAAGAAAGCATTTAATTTTGCATATTTTCAATATAAAAACATCATTATCGATACAATTCAACCAATAGAAAAATAGAATGGAGAATAAAGTTAATAAATTTTGCATTGATAACTCTAAAACGACACTTATTTTGCAACGAAAAAAATTCTCTAAAACGACACTTAATATGAAACGGAGGGAGTAATAATTAGAGACCTAATAATTATACCCTTTGAAAAAGAAAAGGAAAGACATAATCAACGGCTAAGATGTAGCGTATGCAAAGTTGGCGGAGGCAAATAAGGAGCGTGGAATAAAGGAAGAGTCGAGTCCACATGGGCGGCCATAGCGTTTGTGTCCTACCTTTGTCCCCTTGCCTCATTTTTGCCTTTCATGCTCCCGACAACTTCTATCTCTCTTCTTTTAAACCTAACTTCTATGCATCTTCTCCCACCTTTATATATCCCTCTCCTCTTTCCTAAGTCCATCATCATTCATCAACCAAACTCACCAACAAGAACAATAACAATAGCAAGAACAAGAGAAGGATTCTGCCTTGGATATATTACACAAAAGCATATAGAGAAAGAAATCTTGATTTTGAAAAACAATGGCGTACGAGAAAGTCAATGAGATTAACCTTAAGGACACAGAGCTTCGTCTTGGATTACCTGGAACAGAGAAAGTTAAGGAAGAACAAGATGTTTCTTGTGTTAGAAGCATCAAGCGTCAATATCAAAGCGATAACGAGGAAGAATCTACACCTCCTACGAAGTAAGTAAAGATCTGAGTTCCAATTTATTCTTTCGAATTAGCTGATGAATTGTTATACTAATGATATTCTTTGCTAATTTACAGAACTCAAATCGTTGGTTGGCCTCCGGTGAGATCTTACCGTAAGAACAACAACAGTGTGAGCTATGTGAAAGTGAGTATGGACGGAGCTCCATACCTACGTAAAATCGATCTCAAAACATATAAAAACTATCCAGAGCTTCTCAGGGAGTTAGAGAACATGTTCAAGTGCACAATAGGTGAATACAACGAAAGAGAAGGGTACAACGGATCTGAAGTTGTACCAACGTACGAGGATAAAGATGGAGACTGGATGTTGGTTGGTGATGTTCCATGGGATATGTTCTCTTCCTCTTGTAAGAGACTCAGAATCATGAAAGGACCTGATGCTCTCGCTTTAGACTCTGGCTTATGATAACCACACCAAACACAAAACTATTCAGGGTTTTGTTCAATGAGTTAGATCCATTTCCACGTGATTTTATCTTTTCATTTTTATTTGTTTTTTTGTTTTTAGATTTAGAATTTGATGTAAAGATACATGAAATTTATGTATAATACGGATACATACACAATATAGATGCATATGTAGCAATGTTCTTGACGAATATAGTTTTGAAATTTATAATAATATCCAAAATAATTTACAATGAAGAACATAGTAGTCTGAAAACCAAAATACAATTTTAGTATTTTACGAGTCTCGAACCCAAAAAACAAAGTATATATGAAAGTACATGATTGCTTCGATATTCTTTACACCATTCTCCTCTTACCATTTTCTAGATATGTTAGGAAGTAAGACAGTATATATTCTGCCAATTATATAAACAAAATCACTCAAAGGATAAAAATTGAAACCGTCTGGGAACGAAGTATAACATCTCATCAGTGAACCTAAAGTATTGTGACTGAGTGACTGGTCTTATAATTAATGATTTACAATACATGACTTCAATACTCTTTTTGTTGAAAGACTCCAATACTGTTTGTAAAGGAAACAATAAAGTGTTAGTAGATCTCAGGTATTTTGGGATCATTTTCAAGAATGCAACATTCACAACTATAATTCTTAAAATAGAGATTAGGCAACATCAACGCCAGGGCACGAGAGTGGGAGTGACCTATCTACCATGTCACAATACATCATTAGCTAAAACAAAAATGGAATTAAAAGCATAAAAGAAAAATAATTAAGTTTGGTGTCTTCTAGCAAATACAAGTCTTCCTTGTACACATTTTTAAGCATTTTACTATTCTCAATATCATGAAAATAAACATCATTAGAACTGTTTGTCCAAAAAAAAAAAAAAACATCATTAGAACTGAAAATGAGATTGCAATTAAGATCCGTAGTGGTCTTTTTAACCGATAGCAAGTTAGATGTAAATGAGAGCATGTAAAATGTTTTAGACTTCTTATCAAAAAGTTCCATATTTCTAATGACTCTATTAGGTATTATCTCACCATTTACAATCACAACAGTTATTAGAGTAGAATCTGCATTGCTAATAAGACCAGAGTCTCTAATCATGTGATAGAATGCTTATGAATCTATGATAAATGGTTTAGAATTTTCTGATGCGTTTAAAATATTACTACCGGTTTTACCAGAGTTTGTATCCTGAGATGGCTGAGAAGAAACTCCAACAGCATAGGTGGATGACAATATGGCTCTTCCTTCACAATTGGTGCAGATAGGTGGAGTAACATGTTGGATAGCTTCTTGTGCTCTTGTCTGGTTGAATTTGGATGGTGGCCTGAGGTGAGGATGAAGGATCCAGCATTGATTCTTCATTTATCCAGTTCTCTTGCAGTTTTCACAACTCACAAGTCATATTTCTCCTATTTTCTTGTTTAAAGAACACCTTTATGAGATAAATCAGCTTTAGCTTTGTTTGCCATGGATTTAAGAGCAGGTCTATTGGTTATATACTCAAAGTAAATGTCTAAAGACTAAAATATTATTGTAATAGTACTTTAACTAATGATTTAAAATTTAAATATAGAAAAAAAGATTCACGTACAAGTGGACAAGTGTAAATTTGATTTTTTAGGATGTCTTAAAAGATCTCTTTTAAAAACATGCATCTTATTTCTTTCACTATATTTATCTTTTTTATTACTAAATTCTTGTGATATTTGGTTAAGAACTTATGCGATGGAGGTGCTGTAACACAACTAAATGTTGATGGGAACCGAAGTTGGAAACTAAACAGTCTTCTGTCTTAATTCCTGAGGTGCCTTCCTGGAGAAGTTAAAGGAGATGCAAATCTCTTTCCAATATTGGGATTCAAAACGGCAAAAAAGGAAGCTCATGGTAGATGGGATGTGTAACATCTCAAGTTTCAAGTATAACTTTTTCATCAACTGAGCTCAAGTACAAATATTTCACAATACAAACTATCCTTGTAGAGCATGGCTTAAAGAATGGCAGTATAACATAGCTTTCTGAGGTTCTTTAGGTTTCAATAATGAAATGTCGGCGATATTCAGTAATAAATAAAAATAAGGACCGCCTTTGTAAAACTAGAAATGTCGTGAATTAACTAAATGTTCGTTGCAGCTGAAAAATGTTGCTGAATCTTCGCCTTGATGGAAGTAGCTTACACGTTCTCTGTTCGACAAAAACCTTTCCCATCTTCCCTCTCGACAGAGTACCATCCTTCAAGAAAGTGAAGCAGAAGGGGACACACCAGAGAATCACCAGAGACTGCGACGGAGGAGGCGTCGTGTTGAATTTAATGGAAACGGTATGGTTAGATGAAAGGTCTGAATTACGTAGGATGTATTCCCGCTATTCTGGAGGCTCTATATCGTATCAAAAGTGTTGGAGATGCGTTAGGTCCGTGGGAGGAGAGGCTTAGCAACAAGGAGAGGACAATTATCTTGAAAGATCAGACACGGTGGGAGAGAGCGGTGGAGATTTTCGAGTGGTTTAAGAGCAAAGAATGCTATGAACTGAACGTGATTCATTACAATATCATGCTTAGGATTCTTGGGAAAGCTCGTAAATGGAGGTATGTTCAGAGTTTGTGGGAAGAAATGATCAGAAAAGGCATCAAGCCGATTAACTCAACCTATGGGACTCTCATTGATGTTTATAGCAAAGGTGGGCCTAAAGTACTAGCCCTTTGTTGGTTAGGGAAGATGAGTAAGATAGGGATGACGCCTGACGAAGTCACAACGGGTATCGTTCTTCAAATGTATAAAAAGGCAAGAGAGTTTCAAAAAGCAGAGGACTTTTTCAAGAAATGGTCGTACGGCAAAGACATAAACTCATGACAGTGAGGTAACTAACCTTAAAAACTACTCTAGTAACAGCATGTGCCTTGGAATGTAATAAAAAGATGAAATGTGATCATGAATGTGTTATCCAGAGAAAAAGATGATGAATGTAAATCCTTTATTTTAAAAGTCTTAACAGTAAAATGCGAAACAGTTACTAAAACAATCACAAGTATCTCTTTCTTTTATTTGGGCGGTTGGTAAATTTGCACTAAACTTGGACGATAAGAAGAGAACACAAGTGGTTTCCTCATGTCTTTAAGAGATTCCCCAGTTCTCACAGATTTTAAACATTGATCTTCTCCAATGATGTAAGCTGTTTTGTAGGTACCGTTCGATTTTTTTTTTGCCTTGGGCAAAAACCGCAGCAACTCTCTTCTCCTCGTCAATGAAGAAGCCAAGTGCATAAACATTGAATGGTTTGATACTAATAGACACTTTGAAAAACTTGCTCCACGACACTGTGTTGCACTCGATCTTATCCGTAACCCAAATCTCCAATATCTCATCTTCTTTCTCTAAATAGAGCACCGCGAGCTGCTCTTCCCAAGCACAGGACAGGGTCACAGGATATCCAGAAGTGTGAAAAGGAAGTTGAAGCTGTCCGAATCTCTCTCTTGTAAAATCAAAACAGAGTAAAAAACAAGCTAGTCCTTTTATACTAGAAGCAATAAAGTAAGTATTTCCCTTCAAAGAAAGGCCGCATTGGCATGGTGGAATACTCCAGTCCCTAGGACCTAAAGGCCAAACAACCTTCCATGAATCCGAGCTAAAATCGTAGATCTCATAATGCGTATCATAATTATACGCAGCTTCGCGACAAACAGAAAATTTCAAGATCTTTTGGTTACCGTTGCTGTCATGTCCAAGTGCATACTGGTCAGTGGTTTTGATGAAGCTTTCTATAGGTGTAATCAACCTTGTTTGCGCCAAATACGGATTCCACACCAAGATCTTCGCATGGTCACTGATGACACATAACACTAAACCGTCACAGTGGAACACTTTATCTATCTTGTTGCGATTAAATCTCTCTATCTCATTTAAAGATATATCGATAAAGCCGTTGCGGACTCCTTGGAGATCGAATATCACTGAGCAAAGCATATAATCCATCGTCATGAACCCTAGAAGCTGCTTTCTTGCTACTGCTTTACCGAAAATCAAGTTTTCGGACAGACTATCCCATGATTTGCAAGTAGATCGCACTGCTCTCAGAAATGTTATTGGAACCCTAGCGAGTATCTCCCCAACCAATTCCGGTGCAAGATCGGACATAGTCGTCATTCTTCTTCCAAGTTTCAACAAACGCTGCAATACAAATATATACAGTAATTAGGGCTTTGTCGTATACATACACAAATAAGTTCCGATCCGTTCCTTTTTTTTTTGTCATCTTTATTATTAAGAGGCTAAAGCCTATTAACCGACCGAAGTTATACAAATACAAAGTCCATAGATCTCGGCTAACCATAAAACGAACATTAAACAACAAGATCCATAACGTCCAAACAAAATAAGGTCCAACGCAATCCAACAACCCTATTCCACGTGTTAACCTTTAGCGCCCCTATTCCACGCGTTAACCTTTAGCGTGTTACCTGAATCAAGAACACCAACGGACTTCATGACTGGAAAGTGATATAGGAAAAGATGACGTCACAAATTAAATAATAAAAGGACTGAAGACGAGGACACGTGTAGAATGGAGAAGAGTCAGTTGGAGTTTGTTACAGAAGTGAAGCGAGAAGAAGAAGAATAAAAGGAGGAGGAAGAATCAATTGATCATTATCAGATATTTTGAAAAGAACTTTTCTTAAGCTTTTCTCTGAGAGTTTGTGAGATTGAATTTCGCCATTGTTATTGAGCTGTTTCTACCTGTAAGCTCTTGGCGTGGTGAGAGCGGTTCTTTGTAATTCATACATTGGATCGAGTAATACGAGTAATACGAACCTATATTGATCATTGAGTTTCGCTGTATCAGAAAGTCACCGGCGTATATTCGAATCCGCTAATCCACCAGGAACGAACCGGAAGTAGGATCCCATAGTAACAAAACGCGAGACAGAAGCCAACGTTTCCCAGCCAAGATGAGACGACGTCAGAGCCAAAAGCCAGCCTTACAGTGCTAAAGTAGCTACAGTAAGCCAGAGTCGAAGCCCGATACACGGGAGCCAGGTCGCCGGAAAAGATAACCGGCTGTTTAGAAGAAACACGAGTTCTTCTCTCTAAAAGAACGCAAAAGGACAAAAGGCAGAGAAGATGATAGGAAGATCTATGACCTCTGATGTCTCGCTTGGAATGTTGTCTGACCAGATCCGAGAAAAACTTAAGCACCCACATCTGAACCGGCTGAGTACAACCACCGCGTACCAGAAATAAGATAGGAACCAATCTAAACAGACCAATCCAAACAGAAACTCACCAGAAAATCACAATCTTCATCACAGATCTATCTCTACCCACCACAAAACCTCGACCAAACCTCCTAAATCAGAACAAAAGACATAACCACCCCCCCCCCCCTCCCCCCTCCTCTCGATCTACTTTTTCTTTTACCCTCTCTCTTCTCTCTCACTAGAAGTGTCGGATTGATCCGTTCCTTTCCTTTTTCCTCTTTTATTTGACATCAAACTATTTATTTTCATATGTGGAAAATATATTAGAAATCTCTTAAAAAAAATTCTTATATACATATATTTTACCAGAGGCATGTGATATAAGAGCATGCCCATTGAAGGGTCATGCAATAAATTCACACAAGGCCCAAAAAAAAGTAATAAAAAATCATAAAGCATTGAATTCCTTGCTTCCGGTTTAGTGGGCTCCACGCCACGTGGCGGCCCACTACAGGTCAATTCTCTATTTTTTTTCTAAGTCAAACGAAAAAAAAATTGAAATTATGAATCCCAACCAGGGGTTCATCAATGAGCATGATCTAAGAATCAAATAGACTGGGTTTGGGGGAAGGGTTATTAAAATAAATTAGAAGGAACTTCATTGGAATTTCAATATACATATGGTGTCATGTGTAAGAGTAGGCCTAGATATTTTACCCATATCTGAACCCGATTAGAAAATCCGAACTGATATAGCTATATATCTGAACGTGTATTGATTTAAGAGATATTTGATATTCAAACCAAAATGGGTAATATCAGAACTGAATGGATATCCGAAGATAACCGAACATATGTATATTTAACCTTATATTTCTAGTTTACATTTTTTCATTTTATTAAAAATATTTATATTGATGCTACACATATTTTAAGATCATATAATATACATATAATTACAGATAAAATGATTTTACACTCACTTAAAATGCATGTTAAGCTTTTTGTTTCATGTATTAACAAAAGTTACATCCAAAATTTAAAAACAATAACCAAATTAATGTTTATTTATTTTTTGAAAATGTTATTTCCAAATCTATTAATCACTCATATCCCTTATAGATTATTTGTGAAGTGATTTGGCACATGTCATCACCACGTTCAATAGATGACATGACTTACAAAAAAAATATGATTTGTAAGAGAGAGAGAGAGAGAGAGAGAGAGAGAGAGAGAGAGAGAGAGAGAGAGAGAGAGAGAGATAAACACACAAAACCCAAATTCCAAACTATATATATATATACTTTCTAATATTTTTGAAAAATTGCTGATCTAACTATCTCATCCCGCGCAAGGCGCGGGTTACTACCTAGTTAGTTAATTATGACATGTGCAATTTTCCTTATAAAACTTTATAGTTTTTGGTAATATTTTTTTTAGATATGGCAATGACTATTAATTCGTATATCATCACTAATGTTAACTTTCTATATAAATATTTATTTTTTTTGATAAAATTATGAAAATATATTAATAAATCATATATTTATTTTTAATATTACAAAATTATAAATACATTTCCTTTTAATGTTACAAGTTTTAGGAATATTATTTAGTTTTTTTTTTGAAAATTATATATCTAACAATTTTTTCTCTTAATTTTATAGAATTTGATTTAATATATTTTACCAAAATAAAAAACATTTCCAAGAGTACAATTTTAAATATTATACATAAATATTATTAAATATAAATTTAAATAAAATATATTTATTTATCTTTATATATAATTAAAATTAAATATTATGTTAAATATAATTTAAAGTTTAAAAAATTTATTTCTGCACGTGGTGTAGGAAAACACTAGTTAAAAATAAGAAATCAGTTAAGTAAACGTTATATTTTTAAATACAAGAAACTTAAAAATGAAAAAAATATTTTTATTTCAAAATCTAAATATCCGAACTCTACCCGAAATAATCGAACCCAAATTAAAATATCCAAACCCGACGCGAAGTAGAGAAATATACGAACGGGTTCTATACCTTTATACCGAAATACCCGAAAATCTGAAATACCCAATCCAAACTGGAGTGGATACCAAACCCACACCCCTATATATGCATAATCAATTGACATTTTAAAATTTCAACAAGGTAATTACTGGATTTTTGTTTGATTTCATCTTTTTTTGCTAAAATTTGGATCGTTTTCTTTGTTAGGTCATCACTGAATTCGGGGAAAGTGACTAAGAAAATGAAACATCAACCAAAGGAAAAATGTGTTGATTTTAACCAGGTGAAACTGACAAAAGAAATGATAAACATGCAATACAAAAAAGTCTACATTGATAGCAGATTGTTATAGCATGTTTTATTGAACTGCTATCGTTGTTAATTTAGAGATGTAAACAATATTTATGTTTTATGTTGATGATTTAGAGATGTAAAAACATATTAAAAATATTTATGTTTTTGGATTTTAAGATGTAAACATAGCATCCAAACTATACATTTTTTTTCATCTCATATATTTAGATTCTAGATATTTTACCTTGATGCTGCAACTAGGTGTTGATGCAACAGTGTCTAAACGAACAACATCTGAATATTAGCATCTAGCATCTAAATGCAGCATCTAGATACAGAAACGGACATGACGATTGATTTGAAAAACGCTTTTGAAAGAGCTCAAACCTGGATCGTAGGAGGGAATTAGAAAAGAATATGGTTGATCGTATCTTTCTCTTCTCCATACTGCATATAAATCCTATTGATCCCATAGTGCTGGTCGGCTTGCCGACGCCACAAAACCGGACAAAGTTTGCCATAGAAAGCGTATGATCTTCTTCGGGGTCTTCAGCTTCCATACTGTTTTCTTACTGGCATTATCGATTGGTTCTAGCAACTATGGGTGATCACTTTTCGTCCTCTGTTCATGAGCCCAACGTATCACACTCAAACTGTGACCTAATTGCCCCGCTATAGTTATCTTGCTTGCCTAATGGGCTCGTTTTCAGTGCTAAAATATGATTAATATCTCCTTACGCATCAACTAGTTCATTTAGCACGTCTACAATCCATTCCTTTGTCTGAAAGTCAATAAGGTTGTGAACTCTGAGGTTGGGATCTCTTATGCATGTTGTGTCTCTAGAAATCTTGAACTTCTAACAAGGTGATTATAGGATTCTGTTTTTTTAAGAGATCACTGGTGAACTAAGTGAAAGTGACTAAGGCAGTGGATCTGTAACCAAAGCCAAAAAAAAAGGAATAGTTAACCAAAGCAAAAAACAGAGGTTGGTTTAACTTTTTATGAAAAAGACCAAGGAAATGATAAACAAAACTACCAGTGGCGGATCTAGAATTTATTTTTATCCGGAGCAAAATTTTAATGTCAATGTATAATTTGAACATCATCATGGCCATTATAAAAAAATTGCATATAATTACATGAAATTTTTAAAGATCATAGGGGGCAACTGCCCCACCCAAAATAGGCATAGTTCCGCCACCGAAGACTACCTAAAGCTATGGATTTAGAAAGGACGTAATCTCCTTTACAAGATTGAGAATTTAAAACTTCAGGGATCCATGGGATGGGATGTGTAACACCTCAAGTTTCAAGAATATTTTTTCACTAAGTGAGCTGAAGTACAAATAGTTCACAATACAAGTTCTTCTAGTAGAGCACAGATTGTACTCTGACAGAACCGCAGTATCCATTACCATTAGCCTTTTCAGGTTCTTTAGGTATCCATAATGAAATGCCGATAATATTTTGCAAATAAAAGAAACGAAAGACCTCCTTTGTAAAAATAGAAAACTTCAGCGTAGCACAGTTATCTTCTTTCCTTTAAGGGCTTGAAACATTACGAAATTACTAAAACTCAACCCAAAGCGTCCCTCTCTCTCTCTCTCTCGTTTCAATCGGACAAACGCAACGAGTGCGCGCGAAACTATTATCGGATTTCTACAGAGAAATCCCATTCGCCGGCAAAAGTAGTCACCGTCTTGTTGGTGAATAACTAAATGCTCATTACAGCTGAAAAATGTTGTTGAATCTTCGTCTCGATGGAAGTAGCTTACACGTTCTCTGTTCCACCAAAACAATACCTATCTTCCCTCTGGACAAGCTCCCATCTTTCAAGAAAGTGAAGCAGAACTACGTACCAGGAACCCACGACGGCAGCAAGGGGACACACCAAAGAATCAGCAGAGACTACGACCGTGGAGGTGTTAGTACTATTCCCCGTGAAGTTATCTCCGGAAGAAACTTACTTATCGTAAACCCAATTGATACCCGCATCGGAAAGTCAAGGATTAGTGATGGGTTTGTTGGCAAGAAGGCTAAAGATGCTGGATTTAACGGAAACTGTATGGTTAGTAAAGCGCACGCCAAGTGTTCGACGAAAGGTCTGAGTTACGGAGGATGTATTCCCGCTATTCTAGAGGCTCTGGATCGTATTCAGAATGTTGGCGACGCGTTAGGTCCGTGGGAGGAGAGGCTTAGCAACAAGGAGAGGACGATTATCTTGAAAGAGCAGACGCGGTGGGAGAGAGCGGTAGAGATTTTCGAGTGGTTTAAGAGCAAAGAATGCTATGAGCTGAACGTGATTCATTACAATATCATGCTTAGGATTCTTGGGAAAGCTCGTAAATGGAGGTATGTTCAGAGTTTGTGGGAAGAGATGATCAGAAAAGGCATCAAGCCGATTAATTCAACCTATGGGACTCTCATTGATGTTTATAGCAAAGGTGGGCTTAAAGTACATGCCCTTTGTTGGCTAGGGAAGATGAGTAAGATAGGGATGCAGCCTGACGAAGTCACAACGGGTATCGTTCTTCAAATGTATAAAAAGGCAAGAGAGTTTCAAAAAGCAGAGGACTTTTTCAAGAAATGGTCGCACGGCGGCGGCAAAGAGAAGAAGATGGAGTCGCGTGTTTGCTTGAGCTCTTATACTTACAATACGATGATCGATACGTATGGTAAATCGGGACAGATCAAAGAGGCTTCGGAGACGTTCAAGAGGATGCTAGAAGAAGGGATTGTGCCAACCACAGTGACTTTTAACACCATGATTCATATGTATGGCAACAACGGCCAGCTTGGAGAGGTGACTTCCTTGATGAAAACGATGAAGCTTCAGTGCTTACCTGACACAAGAACATACAACATTCTCATCTCGCTTCACACCAAGAACAACGATATCGAAAGAGCAGGAGCTTACTTCAAAGAAATGAAAGACGCCGGGCTTAAACCAGACCCTGTAAGTTACCGAACCCTCCTTTACGCGTTGTCGATAAGACATATGGTTGAGGAAGCTGAAGAGCTTGTATGGGAGATGGATGATAACGATGTCGAGATCGATGAGTATACGCAGTCTGCTCTCACTAGGATGTATATAGAAGCGGAGATGCTTGAGAAATCATGGTCTTGGTTCCAAAGGTTTCATCTCACGGGTAAAATGAGCTCTGAAGGCTATTCAGCCAACATTGACGCATATGGCGAGCGTGGATATCTAACAGAAGCCGAGAGAGTGTTTATCTGCTGCCAAGAAGTGAACAAGAGAACGGTTATTGAGTACAATGTGATGATCAAAGCGTATGGAATCGGTAAAAGCTGTGAAAAGGCTTGTGACTTATTTGAGAGCATGATGAGTTACGGCGTCACGCCGGATAAGTGCACGTACAACACTCTCGTCCAGATCCTTGCGAGCTCCGACATGCCTCATAAAGCCAGATCGTACCTGGAGAAAATGAGAGAGACGGGTTACGTGAGCGATTGCATACCGTACTGCGCTGTGATATCGAGCTTTGTGAAACTTGGTCAGCTCAATATGGCAGAGGAAGTGTACAAAGAGATGGTTGACTTCAATATTGAGCCTGATGTTGTTGTCTATGGAGTGTTGATCAATGCTTTTGCGGATACTGGAAACGTTCAAGAAGCTATGAGTTATGTAGAAGCGATGAGAAAAGCTGGAATTACAGGGAACTCTGTTATACAGAGTTCACTGATTAAGCTCTACACTAAAGTCGGGTACTTGAACGAAGCTGAAGCTATCTACAGAGAGCTTCTTGAATCATGTAACACGACGCAGTATCCAGACGTGTACACATCAAACTGTATGATCAACCTGTACAGCGAAAGATCGATGGTGAGAAAAGCGGAAGCGATATTCGAGAGCATGAAACAGAGAGGAGAAGCAAACGAGTTCAGTTTTGCTATGATGCTATGTATGTACAAGAAGAACGGCAGGTTCGAAGAAGCGACTCAGGTAGCGAAACAGATGAGGGAGATGAAGATTCTCACTGTTCCTTTGAGTTACAACAGTGTTCTTGGTTTATACGCTTTGGACGGGAGGTTTAAAGAAGCTGTTGAGATTTTTAAAGAGATGGTTGCGTCCGGGGTTAGACCAGATGACTCGACGTTTAAGTCGCTTGGGACCATACTGATCAAACTCGGCTTGTCGAAGAAAGCTGTCCGTAAGATGGAAGAAGTGAGGAAACAAGAGATCAAGAGAGGTTTGGAGTTATGGATCTCCACTCTCTCTTCTCTTGTTGGGATTCAAAGCAGTAACGAAGATTGCGATGAGCTTTAGGGTTTAGTTTTGGTAGATTGTTGTGCCTATGTATATCTGTTTACATGTCAACCTTGCAACTACAACTAATCACAAATTACAGTTGGTCATGTAAACGAACAAGGCCACGATAAAATGTTATTTCATTAACTATACAAGATTGAACAAAAGCTAACACGTCACAAAGTATTTACATGACGTCATTGTGCCATGAGAGAACTATATCTCCAAGCTCTGTAATCAAATCGGACCACCGTGAGTCTTCTTCATCTCCATCAACTACTTTCACTTCAACCACCACAACATCCGCCGCTAACTCCACCGCTTCCACAACTATCTCCGTTCTTCCTCTTCCTAATCCAACTTCTTTCTTCGTCTTCTTCACTACGTAACCTAATCTCTCCCCAATCGCCTTCACCTTCTCCTCTACTTCCACGGCGGAGACCTTCGCCGTGAACCTCCTCTCTTTCTTTCTCTTAACCTCAAACAATCCGGAGAGATCCAACCCCGATGAAAGCGAGATAAGATCAAAGGCCGTAATCCCCGAACTCGATTTCTCAAGAACCGGTTCCGGTTCGAGGATATTATTAAAATCCAATTCAGAACCGGTTAACGATTTCTTGAACCAGGTTGTATCCATAACAGACTCTACACTCATCCTCGTCTCAGGATTCGGATCAAGCATCTGATATATAACAGATCTCGCTTGCTTCGAGATCCAGCTCGGGAAACGATACTCTCTCCGTTGAATCTTCCGATACATGGAAGCAATGTTGGAATCATCGAAAGGAACGTAACCAACGAGAAGAACGTACAGTATCACTCCACAAGACCACGCGTCAGCCTTCCCTCCGTCGTATCCTCGCCGCGAGATAACCTCCGGAGCCGTGTAAGCCGGCGTACCGCACGCCGTGTGGAGCAATCCTTCCCGGAGATGCTCCGGCAGAGCGGACAGGCCGAAGTCCGAGACCTTGAGGTTGCCTCCCTCGTCCAAGAGGAGGTTCTGCGGCTTTACGTCGCGGTGAGCGACGCCGTGGAGGTGGGAGAATCGGAGCGCGGAGGCGAGCTGCTGGAAGTAGCGGCGAGCGGTTGGTTCGGGGAGACGGCCGCGGCGGAGGAGTCTGGAGAAAAGCTCGCCGCCGACGGCGAGCTCCACGACGAGGTAGATTTTGGATTTGGTGGCCATGACTTCGTGGATCTTGAGGATGTTGGGGTGGTCGCGGAGACGACGCATCGCGTCTATCTCGCGGATGATCCTCGGCTCCATGTTGGATTCGATGGTTCGCTTCTTGTCGATGATTTTGACGGCGACGAGGTCGCTGGTTGAGATGGAACGGGCTAAATGGACTTTCGCGAAGCTTCCGCTGCCGAGACGGCGGCCGAGCTCGTATTTTCCGAGGAGGGTTTTCGCTGGAGGTGACTGGTTTTGCTGTTGAGGAAGAGAGTCCATGGAGGAGGAGGTAGTGGTGGCGCCTGAGTTTTTTTGTGTGGTTTTCAGGGACGAGTTGTTTGGTGACTCGATGTTTGGTTTTATAGTGAAATGAGATTATTCTTATGCCGAAAATACCCTTAGAAAATAATTATGATGTTAATTGAATTTTTGTTTACGTCTTATACGGGGTTGTTATTACTTATACACATTATTAACGTCGATGAGCTCATTTCCGGAAACTCTAATTCCTAGAACCCCTTCTGTTTTTGAGTTTTTATGCAGTAATCTTCTTCCAGTTAAGGGGCGGATGTATATATATGAGTATGGGGTCACGTGCCCACTACTCTTTTAATTTTTTTCTTGAATAAGTTAAATTATGGGCTAATTGGTGAGATAGCTTTTTTTCCTAAGTGAAATTAAGAATCTAGCTATGATTTTAACATAATTTAATGTCAGGTTTTTTACACATATTCTATCCGGTTATGCCCTCTCATTTAACAGGTTACCAGTTACATATTATAAATTAAGCGACGTCGTAGTTTTTTGAAAGAAAAAGAAACCATCCACGTATAACTTTATTGATCACATACATATACAACAAATTTTCTATTCCATATCATCTAAATAGTATAGGATTATAATCCCACAACAACCACTAAATACTATATATAACCCAATCCAAATCTCTAGATATTAAACCTTATCTCACTCCCACCATAACCCTAAAATAGTAAACCCTAAACCCTAGTCAGTAAACCATATCATCTAAATAGTATAGGATTAACCCAAATATAAACTCTAAATCCAAATTGAATGGAACATAAGAAATAGTATAACACTAATCCATAACATATCCCTTAACTTATAAATACTAAACTCTAAATTCTAATCACTAAACCCTAATTTAAATGTAAACACTAAACCCAAACATAAACCACAAAACTAAATATAAATCCAAAATCCAAATGTAATGGAACAAAATAAATAACATAGTACATATTAGTGAAGGTATGGAATCTCTATAATTGCATGGAAAAAATTAATCATAATCCCAACCATACTTTCTCACTTTCTAAATACTAAATCCTAAACTTTTATCACTAAATTATAATCCAAATGTAAACCATAAACCTAAATATCAAAATATATTTCTAAACAAATGGAATGGAACATAATTAAATAGTATAGTAACATAATTGATCGCATAACAAAATATTATAATACATATTATTTTACATTTCTATTCTATATGCATATAAATAGAATAGAATACAATAAAAAACTACTGTTCATCTTCTCCTACACATGCGACAGAGATTTGCTTCAAATTAAGATACATACATGTCTTGGCGTTCTTGCGACTGTCGCTTATAAAATTTGAGAAATCCCCTTTTCCATCATCGAACTTTCTAAATCGTTCTTCTTCTCCACAAAACTTTTCCGGAACCGTAGTGGGTAGCATCTTCATCCCTCAAATCTGCTTGATCTTTCTATATTTTACCATTGCTTTGTTAGCTATGTGAGAGTAAGTATGGCCACGTCTTTCTTTTAGAATCATTAGTTATTAATTTAGATTATAATTGTTTTGCAGGTTTTACCGGTAAAGTAAAAATGTAGGATGGCAATATTATACAAAAAACACATTGTGTATCGTTATATTAGGGAAATTGGTTATCTCATGAATTATGCTTTTTTCTTGGTTATATAGACCAATTTCCCTTAAATTAATTTGATAAAATTGTTTGCAGTTAAATGAATAAGGTGCTGACTGGTTTTCCCGCTACCACCCGCAAACGCAGCTTTTGCGGTTTATAGCGGTTGTTGGCGTTTCAAAACAATCACAGAAAACGCTACAAATCGATTCAAACCGCTCCGAACCTCTTAAAATCAAAAGCTGGTTCCAGCTAGCGTTTGCGGTTGCGGGCGGTTGCGGGAGGGTAAATTTTTTTTCTTTAAAACAGAATAAATAAAAATAATACTAAAATATCCAATAAAAATTTTCAATTGAAATAATAGAAATTGTAAAATGTATTCATATTATATTTCAATTTATATTATAAAAATTCAAAACTAAAATATTTCTATAAATTTTTAAAATTGAATAATATGATTTTATAAATATAAATTTTATATTTATCATATTATTATGATTTTAATATTTTTATAATTACATAAAATGTAAATATTGTTAAATTATTATTTAACAGATGTTGCGTTCGGTAGTTTACCAGTCATAAGAGTCCCGCAAACGCAACAATTTCTAACAGTTGTACCAGTCGTACAAATCTCTAGAAAACGCTTAAAACCGCAACCACCCGCATCCGCAAACTCCCGCAACCGCAACCGCAACCGCTGCGGTTACACCAGTCAGGCCCTAAGTATAAAAGGCGCCCCCAATTCAAAATAGTTTTTGTTATTCCTAGTAGTGTGCCCCCAACTAAAAACTTTTCTAGATCCGTCACAGAGTTAATCCATGCTATTTTGGCCTTATCTTTCTATCCCGACCACCAAAAGATCCTCATAGCAGCAGCCGTAGTTTCTTTTAAAATAATAATATTTATTCATCGATAATAATAAGTGCTCATTCTCAGTTATATCACGAGTATTATATTTATAAAACTTTTTTAACACATTTTATTTATATAACTAAAATTCATTATTTGTGAGTTTAATTAGGGCTGGGCAACCGGGGTACCATTTGGGTGTCGGTTCTATTTTAATCGGGTTTGGATTTTCATGGTTACCGAAAACCAGCCCCATTCGGACAATTTAAAACTTCGTTTCGGGATCGGTTCGGGTATTCTTCGGTTCGGGTCGAATTTGGTAAATTATTTTGGTATTGGTATAACCCGAAATATTATCGGTTTAGGTTTCAAATGGACTTTCGCTTCTTGAGTATATCGTTTGTACTAAATATAACCAATACAAATCTTTATAAATGGTAACTTACAATACAAATAAGTAAATAAAAGCATCAATTTCGAAAAAACAATTATGAAATGACGTAAATTTGAAACAAAGCCAACCATTTTTATTGATATAAATAAAAAAAAACAAAATGAGAAAATTCAACGAAACCTAAAACCAAAACCAAAACCAAAACTAAATGAGAATCATATTATTCAATGAAATCAAACACAAAAAACTTAAATAAAATTTCAAGCTTCAACTGCAAGCACCATTGTCAACCTTTAACCACAAACTTCAAACTTCAATCTTCAAGACATAAGTAAAATCGGTTCTTTGATTTTAAAATAATTGATTTGTACATATTTTGTAACCAAAACATAAGTAATATCGATTCAAAATTAAGAAATGAACATCAACCTTGATAATTCAAAATCAAACAAAAAATTAAACATATTTATCGATAGGAATAAAACCAAATAAATGAAAGCATAAAACGAAAATCAATTTCTCATGAAATGAGAAACATTGTTCAATGAAAACAAAACCAAAATATAAGAACTTCAAATTTCAATGGCCACTTTCAACCATCAACTTTCATCTTATAAAACCACTAACCTTTATGTAATAGATAATAATTTAGATGTTCAATATATCTTAGTGTATTTTGGGTACATATTAGAAATTGAAATCATGTTTGGTATAAGATATTTTTGGGGTTTTGAATGTTTCGGTTTTATCGGATATCCATTTAAATTCCGGTTCGGTTCGGATAATACCCATAACCCGAAATACCACAAAACAAGATCCATTCGGTATTTATGTCGGGCACGGATCGGTTCGGATTTATTTTTATCGGCTCGGAATCGGTTTGGATTTTCGGGTTTAGTTTATTTGTCTAGCCCTAAGTTTAACATTTGTGTTTTCCTAAAATAATTAACAATTTGAATAAATTAGTCAGCAGTTTGTGTATTTCATATATAAAAGGTCAAATAAACCTTTTTGAAACACAAGCAGATATTTACATTTATTTGAGTATCTAAGTAGACAATGTCAGTCCATTATTATTTTAATATTTAATATATCTGTGGATTCTTAATAGTTATTACCCCGTTTTATATTATGAGTAGTTTAAGGAAAATTTGTTTGTTTCAAAATATAAGTAGTTTTCATTTTCTATGCAATTTTTATTTTTATTGGATATATAGTGTAACCAACCAAATAATATACACTTATTTATGATTGGTTCAAATATACTTAATTTATATATCAAAAGCTATTTTCAAAATAAATAAAATATTTTTATCTTTGTGTATTCAACTAAAACTACTTTCACAATGAAACAGATGGAGTATATACATATGTTATTTGACTTAAGTCAATAAACTAAAAGAGAAATTATATTGCAGTTCTGATGGAAAGTTTATTTACAACTAAGACAAATTTAAGGTGAGATTTGTTTTTCAAATTTAACATTAATACTTAAATTTTGAGCTTAGCTTTTATTATTAAGGCATCTTCAACCCAACCCAACTTAACTTCTTTTTGAGGATTTTTTCATTGCAATCAAACTTCAAATCTTGAAATATCAAGATTTTCATAAATAAATGTACTAAATTTAATTAGAATAACTTAAATACACCAAAAAAAATAAAATAAAATATGATACATAACATTAAAATAAAACTCACACAACAGAAAATACATTAAATAGAATTCACACAAAATATAAAATACATTAAACAAACTTAACACATTAAATTAAACAAACTTAGCACAGATCAAAGCAAATTATATAAACACTTAAATATTACATATTTTACAAGTGGTACCAAAATACAGAAATTCATCGGTTAACTGGATCACGATCCTCCAAGATAATGAAAATATGGTTGATAAATATTCAGATTAAATAAAGTTTGTAGCTCTCTTGAGTTCTTTTTCATGATTCTCGCTTTTTCCAATCGTATATACTCATGTGTATCATCATCGATAGAGACTAATTTTTTTTAACAATTTCTACCTCGTAATCTACAAACTAAAAACAAAAAGGTTCATTTATCACTTCGGAATGCATTGATTTAACACAGATGAGAGCATTACAAAAATAATACTTGAGTAGTTTGATATTTATATGTAACTTTCTACAATTGTGTGTATGTGTATTGTTTTATTATATACTCCCCTCATTCAAATTGATCTATGTTTTTTGGGTTTTCACAATTATTAATAAAACACATTAAATCTTAGTATTAAATGCATAGTTTTTTAATTAATTTTTCTCATCACTTTCAACCAATCAAAATTTAGTAAATACAATTAATTTTTTTGAAATTTACAATTTATCATTATTATCTATTAAAAATTGTATTGAAAAGATAAAAAAAATACATATTTTTGAAACATTTTTTCTCTAAAACGTGGATTAATTTGAAATGGAGGGATTATTTAGTTTAGCTTATATTATATTTTATTGTATAATATTGTAATAGTGTGTGTTGTATAACATATTAAATGTATGTTTATATATATATATATATATATATATATATATATATATATATATATATATATTTGTGAAGTTTTATTTTTATTAGTAACTTTTGTTAATGTGAAAGACTACAATACAAATTAATTAAATAAAATTTATTATATAATATTATAATATGATATGTTGTATAATATATTAAATGTATGTTATATATGCTTTAGCATTATTATTATTATTATTATTATTATTATTATTATTAATAATAATAATAATAATAATAATGCTAAAGCATATTAACATACATTTAATATATTGTACCACATGCAATATTATAATATTATATAATAAAAGATTATTAGTAACTTTGTTTTGGTTTTTGCTCTCTTTAGAATAAGCTGCAAGGTTGGAGATATTCTTGGTGAAGAGAAAGACTCACAAGTTCGGTAGATATTATTGGGGTGATCTCCTCTTTGTAAAATTTAACAAATCATCTCATGACACGCTAAATCATGGTAAAATCTCTCTGTTATTCATTTTTATATATAAAATGAATTTATCAAAGTGAATTAACTAATCACAGAAACATAGAAAGAAAAGCTTTTGGCTATATTTAGAGAGAATTGATGATGCTGTGAGATAAAACAAAGTGATGACGCATATCTGGCTTTGCGTCATCGATCGGAGAATAATGTTCCATAGTTGATACAATGATACGCGCCCTTGAAATCTTGCACATAACATGTTAGGAGTACAGACAAGCAAAGAAAAAAAAAACGAATCTTATTTGGCTAACCACAAAAAGATCAACTTTAAAGACTATCCATTGTATATTACTGGTCTATGTTCAGAACATGTCACCTAAAGTTAGCTAAGCGATGAAGGTATGATGCATGATTGATTGAGTTGAGAGAACCGAACTGAAATGTGCCATGTGTCACAAAATTTTCGTTTGCAAAGTTTTGTCACGTCATTTTTAAGAGAACTTTTTTTTTTTGGTAAACTTTAAGAGAACTTTTTGTATTCATATAATTATACATGTGATACAGATATTTAAAAAACACTATTGTCATCATGCACAATCACATTTAGTACTGACTGCTCCACATTCCACATATCTACTATTGATTGAAAATTTTGAACATTTTTGATTTTTTTCTATATTGGTTATATTTCTGAAATAGAGTTATTATTAAAATTAATTTTCAAAATATATATATAATTGATTATAAATAATTTGATGACTATTAAATAAATTATGAAAATTGATAAGAGCAATACTGATAAATTAACAAAAGAATCAATTTTTGTAAACATGATAACATAAAGATATAGTATATTTTACATATTATAACAAATTATATTTTTCATTTTTTTGAAGCTTATATATTTTACGTATTGTAAACATGGAATCAATTTTTGTAAACATAATAATTTTTGTTTAGTCAAACAAAAGGCTAAAACAAATTATTCAATCATAATTTCATATTTTATTTTAGTTTTACATATTATGCACGTGGAGATTTTCCGTAACCCCTTATATATTCCAAGTTCAACAACCCTTCTCAATTATTCTATCGAATTATATAGTTTCCTTTGTAGATCAATAGAGTTGGAAAAGTATTCGCTATATTATATATAATGCTCCAAGTCCAAAGTTGTATTTTTGCAGTTACCTCCACATCTAGCTAATATAACCACATGTCTTGATTCAACATAAACTTATATGAACCGTATCGTGTGTGTTGGCCCAAAGATGTCTTAGGGAGAGTATTTGTTTAGTATTTCGTTTTAATTACATTCAACTTTATGGGGAAAATATTAACTTAGGAGAAATAGAGTTTTCTCAAAAGAAAAAAAAGAAAAAAAAAAGAAATAGAGTATCTATTCTTTTAGAACATCTCCAAAAGACACTCTATAACTTCATATTTGGAGTTTTTTGTTTTCCAAAAGAAAATTTCAAAACTTAAGTTTGAAGTTTTTAGTAGTGAAACTTCAAATATAAAGTGTCACTATTCAAAACTTCAAATTTAAAGTTTCATATTTTTATGTGTATTTTGGTCCTTACAATTACATATTACATTTTATGATTCTTAGATATTCTGTTGTTTATCATTTTAATCTTTTTAAAAATCATATCTTATAATATTTCATGTTATATTTCATATTTATTTTCATAAATTTTAGTTTTACACATAAAAGTAAATATAAACATTAAAATAAGAAGTTTTAAAGTTTAAAAATATCTTTAGACTTCAAATATGAAGTTTAAAAATATCTTTAAACTTCAAAATATGAAGCTTTGCAAGTTTCAAAATATAGTGTCTTTTTCTTGTAATTTAATATTTAGTTATGTATTTATATTTATAATTTATATATTTACTCTAAGATTCTATTAATTAATACTAATGTGATATATTTATATATGTGCTAGTTATATATAAGTTTTACTAGGTGTTTTCCTGCACCATGTGCAGTAAACAAATTTCAAAATATTTTTTAACAGACAAATATAAATTATATTTAATATTTTATTAATTTTATAAATTTTCATTTTTAATCAATATTTAATATAAATTTGATTTAACTGACCATTAAAATTAAGATAAAAACAATTTTGTTTATTTTGAATTATATTTAAGAATGTGCATGTATATATTTAAAATTATAATCTTAGGTAGATTTTTCTATCTATTTATTTTTTAACTAAATTTATTAAATAAATATGTAAAATTTCATAATTTTCAAAATTAAAGTTAAACAATATTTATAAAATCTATTGATATGTATAAGAAACTAATGATTTTATCTATTGATATATATAAGAAACTAATGAATAGAAACCGATATGGAGATATTCAAAATCGCTCTAAACAGTCATTTGAGGAGTTATGTCTATGCCAAGCTCAGGCTTTAGCCAATCCTAGCCCCACCACTTTCGCAGCTGAAGCAGAGGCATCGAGAAGATGGCACAACTTAGCCCTTGTAGAAGAGAAGATACTTATGCAGAAATCTCGGATACAGTGGCTATCTTTGGGGACCAATACACTACTTTCTACCATCATGTAGTGCAGGACCGGGCTGCGCGCAATAACATTCATGTACTCTACACAGAGAATGGAGAGGCTCTAACGGATCCACCAGCCATAAAGAAAGAAGCGGTAGATTACTTTCAGAAGTTTCTCCAATCTGAACCTGCCAGTAGCACTCATGTGTCAATGGAAGCCCTGCGATCTCTCCTAAGGTATAGATGCTCGCCTCAGGACATATCTAGACTGATCACGCCCATCTCAAACACAGACATTTACCTTGCGCTGAAGGCACTACCGAACGGGAAAGATCCTGGCCCTGACGGCTATACAAAGGAGTTCTTTATAGAAGCATGGGCAGTTGTTGGTCAGGATTTTTCAGCAGCAGTTCAGTCTTTCTTCTTATTTGGCTTTCTTCCGACTGGAGTAAACTCCACCATCCTGGCTCTGATCCCCAAAAAAATACCGGCGCAAACGATGAAAGATTACCGCCCGATCTCTTGCTGCAACCTCATCTACAAGGTCATTTCAAAGATCCTCGCCAACAGACTTAAAGCTATCCTCCCTGATGCCATAGAACCCAACCAGTGTGCGTTTGTCAAGGGTAGACTCCTTCTGGAAAATGTACTCTTAGCTACGGAATTGGTGAATGGCTACCATCTCCCAAACACCTCTGACCGTAGCACTATCAAGCTTGACATCTCTAAAGCTTTCGACACTGTCAAATGGGGTTTCATCACTTCGGTGCTTCAAGCAATGGGTCTTCCAAGCCAGTTCATCAGCTGGATATACCTCTGTATCTCCACTGCCTCTTTTTAAGTTGCTGTAAATGGAGAGCTTGAAAGGTTTTTTCCAAGCGCTCGAGGGATACGGCAGGGCTGTTCCCTAATCGCCCTACCTATACGTGATAGTCAGCAATGTCCTATCGGGGTTACTCAATCAAGCAGCAGTAGATGGTCGCTTTGGGTATCATCCGCAATGTGAGAGAGTTCAGCTTACTCATTTAAGCTTTGCGGACGACATACTGGTCTTCACTGATGGAACATCACGGTCTCTGGATGCTGTACTGGACATAATGCAGGAATTTGCGCAAATGTCTGGTCTTCACATCAATATTTCCAAGTCTTCTATCTACGCAGCAGGACAGAACAAGACTATCCTGCTCCAGGAGGCGGAAAATAAAGGTTTCACCACAGGCTCATTACCTATCCGGTATCTGGGAATGCCCCTAACAACTAAAGTATGGAGCAAACTAGACTACGAGCCCCTCGTTGATCAGATCAGGAAGAAGTTTCTATCATGGACCCATCGCGCACTCTCTTTTGCTGGTCGTCTACAGCTGATCAAATCGGCGATAACGAGTACTGTGAACTTCTGGAGCTCCGTTTTCATCTTGCCTAAAGGTTGTATTGAGGAAATTGAGAGTATGTGCAGCGCTTTCCTCTGGTCGGGTTCACCATCAGTCACTCACAAAGCAAAAGTTGCTTGGAAAGATCTTTGCTGTCCTAAGGAAGAGGGAGGACTTGGAGTTAGACGCCTCGCTGATACAAATAAAGCTTTCGCTCTTAACATCATCTGGAAGCTTTTCTCGCTTAGTGGTTCCTTCTGGGTAGCATGGACTCGCGAATATCTCCTTAAGCACAGTTCATATTGGGATGTGAATGAGAACAAGGGCTCCTGGGTTTGGAGAAAACTTCTCAAGTTGAGACCCACTGCCTACGAGTTTCTACGGTTTGAGGTTAGAGATGGCAGAGCTATATCTTTTTGGTTTGATGATTGGCTTGGGATGGGAAAGCTACTTGATATCACTGGTGACTTAGGCTGTAGCTACCTGTGAATAAGTCGAACTGCGACTTTAGCTGAAGCTATTTGCGGTACTGGATGGAATGTTAGGCGATGTGCTGGACGTCGTTACCCGATCTTGTGTGAGAAGATTGCTGCAGCACCTGTGCCTGATGTAAATGCAGGACCGGATATCGCCTTATGGAGACACAATCAGGACGGCTACAAACCAGTTTTCTCAGCACGGAAGACTTGGGAGTACCTCTGTTTGAAGCAAAACAGAGTCCAATGGCACAAACTTGTTTGGTTTCCTCAGGCAATTCCCCGACAAGCTTTCATGGTGTGGCTCGCGCTAAAGGACAGGCTCTCCACGGTACGAGAATGAGAGGCTGGGGATTGGAACAGAGCTGTGTCTTCTGTGGTGAACGTGACGAGAGCAGAGACCATCTCTATTTTGCTTGTCCATACACGTTCACAGTATGGATGAATGTCGCAGAGGGCCTTCTTACCCGTCGGATCACACCGGACTGGGAAGATACCATTTCGTCTTTGCTATCTCCCAACGCTGTCGACTTGATTCCATACTTCTCAGGCTAGCTTTTCAGACTTCTATTTACATGATATGGAGAGAGAGAAACACTCGCAGGCATGGAGGATTGTGCGCAACAGTGGCAGTGACGAGTAAAGCGATTGGGCGAGTAATGAAAAACAGAATCTCATCTCTCAAATACAGAGGCAATCACAAGCTTGAAGGCCTCCTAAGGCGCTGGTTTGAAGTTTACCCACACTAGAAACTTCCTTATTTTTTCATTCTTTAAAGATAGCAACACATAAATAAGCTTGTAAAGGTTCCTATTTTGATCAATAAATTTGATATTCCATCAAAAAAAAAACTAATGATTTTATGATTTAATTTGATTTTATGATTTAATTTTTATAATTTTCTAAAAATATGTATGTATTTTTGAAATATTTTTAATTTAAATGATATTTCGAAATTTGAAATGCCATAATTGAATATATTTATTTTAATGATGATTTATAAGTTATTGCCATATTTTTAAAAGTCCAAAAATATAAATCGATAATAAATGTAATATATGAGTTATTACTATATTTTGAAAAGTTTACCAAAAATATAAATTAACATTAAATATAATTTTCCATGTCATATTAATCTATAAGACATGTCATCAATTTTAGTAGATATGTCATATTATTTTGTGAAAATGATTGTAGAGAAGACATGTGTCAAAATCACTTTTCAAATATAGTATAGGGGATAGATTTATATTAATTCTAACAAATATAGGGACTATAGTGTAAAATACAAATAATTTTGAAATTATGTTTAATTTTCTTTTGGAAAAAACATATTGAAACTTCAAATTTAGAGTTTTGCAAATTCTAAAATAGAGTCATTTTGGAGATGCTCTTAAAGAAAATATCTGAGGACGATATCACAATAAGTATTCCACTAGTGAGTGCGTAAATGCTAATCATCAAAAAGTAGGAGTAATCACTATCGCAAATAGAGAATAGTTTTGGTGGTTATCATTGCTGTTGTATCTGTTAGACACTTGGTATTGGAGTAAATATTTATTTATTCAAATAATTGTCTTCCTACTTTCTACGGTCCATCCTTTTCTTTTCTTTTCTTTTTCCTAGATTCTCTTCTCTCTTTTTCTACCTGGAAGTTTAATTAAACTAACATTTAAATAAAAGTAACTAAATTGAAACAATGGACTAAGGATAAATAGGTAGCGCGCAAACTGATCATCAGTGGCCCTTGGCTTGAGCCAACTAAAGGCCATCATTATTGATGTCTCTGAGCAAAGTCTTTAGGGGGGAAATGTGGGAACCGAAGAGGAAAGAGAAGAAAAAAACCCTTATTTAAAAACTGGCCCTTACTCTCTGCTGAACAAAAAAACCAAAAAAACAAAAAATTCTTATTTAAAAGGAGAAGGGCCAGTCCCTCCAATAATGATGTCCTAACAAACCGTCATCGTTGTCAACTAACAGGTGGATGGTCTGCTTCGTCCATGTCAGCAAAGACCTTGGGCCTATTATAGGTCCCACAAGATGGTGAAGCAAAATTGATGTTTTTAAATAAAATTTTGGTTTTTTTTGTAAAAGTTTATCGCCAAACTCAGTCAAGATTCATAAGAAACATACACCAACGCTCAACTTTGCTTATTCTTCCTTGATTTGGACTTTGCCAGTCCACGATGGCATATTCGTCCCACACTAGAACTTGCTAATATCAGACCGTAAAATATTATATTAACATGGAAAATTTCACTCATATGCATACAAATGTTATCATATTAATTAGACCATTCGTATCTCAGAAAAAAAAACATTTGTTTATCTTTGGAATATTGGACGTAGTGGAATAGCATATGAATATGTTTCATCAAAATATCTTAGTAAGTATTATAATATTACTGAGTGCTAGGAAATTACTTGCAGTTTATAAAAACATGTACCACAATTTTGTGAATTTGAAGAGATCTAAACTAATCAAGTATGTATTTCAGTATCTTTTGTATCTAATTATCTTTTTCGAGATTCAAATATTTTTGTGTTTATTTTCTTTCACTAAATAATTTGTGTGCATTATGTCTAGCTTTAGTACGTACTTGGTGAACAACTGAAATTACCAAACATATTAAAAGTATTACATGAAAGTAAACAAATATAGAAATCATACATGCATGCATAACTTTCCCATGTGCTTGTCATTGATTGATCGTAATAAATACGATCTAAACAAATGATCTACATGTGTAATTTGTTTGCTAAAACATCTTTTAATCATATACTAGATCTTGACCCGTCCGACCGGACGGGTATTAAATTTTTGATTAATTTTTGTATTCTCTGAATAGTAAATGATATAATTTTAATATTTGATCGTTTACATTGATTAAGTTAAGAGTTTTTATTTGAGCTTTTACTCTGATTCGGTTAAAGTTTATTTGTGTTTCGATTTTTTGCGACTGTGTGAATGTTTATATATGTTTGAATGTTATTAAAAATAAAATGAAGTTTTAGAAAGCATTGATTATATGTCATTTTATTATTTAGTATTTTTTTGTGGCATCAATTTAACATGTAACAGATATTTAGTATTCATTACAACAATCCAAAAAATATTAATAAACTTTGAAAAAATTGTAAAATAAAAGATATTGGAAAAATAATTATCTATCTTTAAAAAAACAATTAGATTAGGATATTTAGATTTATAATATTAGGTAATGTACATAATGGTTTGGGTTAATTATATGAATAACTTGTGGCCCTAATATTAGCCAATATCGAACCCATTATCCTCTTTTTTTTCCTTTCGCTATAGTCTTCTCATGTAATTTAGTTGGACACGTGAAGATCTTAGTTTTCATGCGATTTAGTAGAACACGTTGAGCTGTTGTTTCCGTTTTTTATGCACTAAATTAAATGATCGATTAAGACAAGAATATTTAAAGGAAACATAATAAATAGTTACAGTGACATTGGAGCGTAAATAAAAGGGAAAACTAAGAGGCAATTCATATGGGTACTTCTCTTTTAATAATATAGATGCATAAATAATTTGTGGGATAATAACCAGCAGAGGATTGGTAGCGTTTGTAAAAAATAAAAATTCAATGCGGCAAAATTCTGGTTAGATCCATGCTAGTTGTCTTGTCTTGTCAATAGAACATTATAAAAAGTTGTTTTGTCTAAGAGTATTAAAAAAGGTGACATTCGTTCTTAATTCAGTCCGAAAAGTGGTGTTTTTAGATTAACACGAAAACTAATCTCAAATAGAAAATACAGCTAGCTTTCGATAAATGCTCTATATACTGAAGTCTACTCTTCACTTTTATTTAAAAATTTCAAACAACATTCTACATTTAAATTAATGTATTATAAACTATCTTTCATGGTATATAAGAATCATCATAAATTTTTAATATTTAATTTGGTAAAATTTCATATACTACATAAATTAATGGAATTACCATTATAAAATCTTTATTTTTCTAGAGAAACGGAGACAAGAAAAGGTTCTAAACCTCTTTGACAATTTTCTTATATCAGTGCTTTAAGAAACAATACAATAAAACTATATTTTCATATTTTTGATATTTTTTAAAAATTCGTGGGTTAACCTTTTCAAAAATATTGAGTTTTCGGTAAATACTCTATATACTAAAGTTTATACTCTTCACTTTAGTTTAAAAAATTTAAACCACATTCTACATTAGAATTAATGTATTCTAAACTATCTTTCATGGTATATAGGAATCATTCTAATTTTTAATATTTAGGTTGGTAAAATTTCATGTACAGCCTAGATTAATGAAATTAACATTATAAAATCTTCATTAACTAAAGAAACAGAGACAACGGAGGTTCTAAACTCTTTGAACATCATCTAATGTTAGTGCTAGATGAAACTATACACTAAATTTTCATATTTTTGAATATTTTCCAAAATCCGTGGGTATATACATTTAGTTTAATGAGTTTTTGGTAAATGCTCTATATACTGAAGTTTATACTCTTTACTTTAGTTTAAAAAATTCAAACCACATTATACATTTGACTTAATGTATTGTAAACTATCTTTCATGGTATATAGGATTCATTTTATTTTTTTAATATTTAGCTTACTAAATTTTCATATACTGCCTAGATTAGTGGAATTAGCATTATAAAATCTTCATTATCTAGATAAACGGAGACAACAGAAGTTCTAAACTCTTTGACCATCATCTTATGTTAGTGCTCGATGAAACTATACACTAAAATGAAATTTTCATATTTTTGAAATTTTCCAAAATCCGTGGGTTAACCCCTTCTAAAATAATGAGTTTTCGGTAAATGCTCTATATACTGAAGTTTATACTCTTCACTTTTGTTTAAAAATTTCAAACCACATTCTACATTTGAATTAATGTATTCTAAACTATCTTTCATAGTATATAGCTATGAATCATTCTAATTTTTAAAAATTTAATTAGGTAAAATTTTATATAAAATCTTCGGGGCTTCGAGGTCATAGGGTTCGGGGTTTAGGGTTCGGGGTTAAGGGTTTGCGGTTTAGGGTTCAGGGTTTAGGGTTAGGTGTTTAGGTTTCGGGGTTTAGGGTTTGGGGTTTAAGGTTCGGGGTTTAGGGTTCGGGTCTAGGTTTTAGGGTTCGAGGTTTAGGGTTTGGGTTTAGGGTTAGGGTTTAGGGTTAAGGGACCCTAAACCCCGAACCCTAAACCCTGTACCCTAAGCCCTGAACCCTTAACCCCAAACCCTAAACCCCGAACCCTAAACCCGAACCCTAAACCCTGTACCCTAAACCCTGAACCCTTAACCCCAAACCCTAAACCCTGTAGCCTAAACTCTGACTATCGGGTTTTGCTTGCAATGAACAAAATACACCAGAGAACACGTTACACCGACGGAGGTTCAAGGCGCATTTATCTCATATACGGATTCTGGAGATAGATTGGAGATGGAAAATTTTTCTGTGGTCGGGCCGTTGTAATTGGAGATGGATCTTTGACTATTGGGTTTTGCTTGCAATGAAGGTTGAATCCTAAATACACCAGAGAACACATTAAACCCACTGGGGTTCAAGGCGCATTTCTGATTTCCCTAGAGACTTGGGTATATCTCATATACGCATTCAGGAAATAGATTGGTGATGGGAATTTTTTCTGTAGTCGGGTCGTTGTAATTGGAGATGGATCTCTGACTATCGGGTTTTGCTTGCAATGAAGGTAAAATCCAAAATACACCAGAGAACACGTTAAACCAACGGGGTCAAGGCCCATTTCCGATTTCAGTAGAGACTTGGGTATATCTCATATATGCACTCTGGAAGATTAAAGCTATCGGTCATTGTAATCGGAACATAGATTGGAGAAGAGAATTTTTGCTATGGTCAGGTCTTTTGGTTCTTGGGACGTCTTAGGCTTTGGTTTTCTCTATATAATAAGTTTATAAGTTGAATAAACTTCCAAATATCTGTAAAAAAATTTGACTTAAGAATTTCTACGTTTTTAAGAAAGGAAAATGTATACGAAAAACTGATACGAAAAACTCACGGGAAAATCTTGTTTTAAGACAACGATTTTTTAAAACAACGATTTCTTAATCAACGACTTAAGAAATTAACGGTTTCTTAATAAACAACTTAGGAAATCAACGATTTCTTAATCAACGATTTCTTAATCAACGACTTAAGAAATCAACGATTTCTTAATCAACGACTTAAGAAATCAATGATTTCTTAAATCAACGATACGATATCATCGAAGGTCCAAACATCCGCAAATAAACATCCTAAAAGCATCGTAGCATCACAATGGTTTCGGAAGCTTGGACGATGGATTTCAGTCCACGGCACAACCCCGCGATGGTGACCGGGTCACGAACAAGAGCTCGATTGCTATAGCGATCAGATCACGGTATCACGCTAGCGACCGAGCTCCGAACAGAGCTCTGCATAAGGCTCTAAACCCTAAACCCCCAAATCCTCTCTTCGATGGGAGGAACGAGCGACTTGGCGTGAGCATTATCCTTCATGCCACTCTGCATAAGGCTCAACTCCTCCTCATAAACATAGTCCCTTTGTTGAGTCCTCAAAAGAGTTCCAACTGACCCGTGACACCCTCGAAAATCACCCACCACGACGTCGGCTGTCCTGAGACTTTGGTACTCCTCTTGGAATCGCATCGCCCGATTCTGTATCTCGACAGCGATCTCCCGTTTGGCTTGCCTCCTCGCTCGGCGAATTTCCGTAGCAAGGTCGGCGGCCACCCTCAAATTCCGCTCCAGGGTCTCCTCCTGGAGTCGCGAAAAGTCCTTCGCGTTCTTCTCCGCTTTGAAACGCCAGATCCTAGCTTCTCTTTGGCTCTCCACCAACGCTGAACTGAGATTATTCATCCTGCGAAATTCGAAAAACGAACTTTTATTTTCTTGAAAAAAGAAAACAAAGATACACTCGAATAAGTTCGCAAAGAAGTGTGAGAAGAAGGAAGGACTGACCCAATTATCCACGCGAGGGTCTCCGCGACTATTTCAGGCTTCCCCGTTTCTTCCACGAAAGGAGGCAGATTAGGATGGTCAGGAAGACCGGCAAAGAAATCATCGAAGCTAGGGATTGGTGCATCGCTCGATCCGCTTCCATCGCCAAAACCGAGAATCGGATCCCATCCCGGAAGTTGAAAATGATCAACGGGAAAGTCGTGATCCTCAAGATCGATGCCTTTGTCCTTGGACGGCAACCCAGACGGTCTCTCAACCAAAACGCGCTCCGGAAGACGCTCTACGGGAGCGAAATCTACGTCACCCTCCACCTCAAAATCACAGTGGAACAATCTAATCGCCTTCCGAACCCTCCTACGGGTGAAACTGGTCCACCAATGATCGCCACTCCTAAGTGTATCCCTCACCTCAATAATATCCCTAGGCCAGGGATGTGTCACGCTAATGTGTGGCAGGGGATTCAGGGTTAAGGGTTTGCGGTTTAGGGTTCAGGGTTTAGGGTTAGGTGTTTAGGTTTCGGGGTTTAGGGTTCGGGGTTTAAGGTTCGGGGTTTAGGGTTCGGGGTCTAGGGTTTTAGGGTTCGAGGTTTAGGGTTCGGGTTTAGGGTTTAGGGTTTAGGGTTTAGGGTTTAGGGTTAAGGGACCCTAAACCCTGAACCCTAAGCCCTGTACCCTAAGCCCTGAACCCTTAACCCCAAACCCTAAACCCCGAACCTTAAACCCGAACCCTAAACCGTGTACCCTAAACCCTGAACCCTTAAACCCAAACCCTAAACCCTGTACCCTAAACTCTGACTATCGGGTTTTGCTTGCAATGAACAAAATACACCAGAGAACACGTTACACCGACGGGGGTTCAAGGCGCATTTATCTCATATACGGATTCTGGAGATAGATTGGAGATGGAAAATTTTTCTGTGGTCGGGCCGTTGTAATTGGAGATGGATCTCTGACTATTGGGTTTTGCTTGCAATGAAGGTTGAATCCTAAATACACCAGAGAACACATTAAACCGACTGGGGTTCAAGGCACATTTCTGATTTCCCTAGAGACTTGGGTATATCTCATATACGCATTCTAGAAATAGATTGGTGATGGGAATTTTTTCTGTAGTCGGGTCGTTGTAATTGGAGATGGATCTCTGACTATCGGGTTTTGCTTGCAATGAAGGTAAAATCCAAAATACACCAGAGAACACGTTAAACCAACGGGGTCAAGGCCTATTTCCGATTTCAGTAGAGACTTGGATATATCTCATATATGCACTCTGGAAGATTAAAGCTATCGGTCATTGTAATCGGAACATAGATTGGAGAAGAGAATTTTTGCTATGGTCAGGTCTTTTGGTTCTTGGGACGTCTTAGGCTTTGGTTTTCCCTATATAATAAGTTTATAAGTTGAATAAACTTCCAAATATCTGTAAAAAAATTTGACTTAAGAATTTCTACGTTTTTAAGAAAGGAAAATGTATACGAAAAATTGATACGAAAAACTCACGGGAAAATCTTGTTTTAAGACAACGATTTTTAAAACAACGATTTCTTAATCAACGACTTAAGAAATTAACGATTTCTTAATAAACAACTTAGGAAATCAACGATTTCTTAATCAACGATTTCTTAATCAACGACTTAAGAAATCAACGATTTCTTAATCAACGACTTAAGAAATCAATGATTTCTTAAATCAACGATACGATATCATCGAAGGTCCAAACATCCGCAAACAAACATCGTAAAAGCATCGTAGCATCACAATGGTTTCGGAAGCTTGGACGATGGATTTCAGTCCACGGCACAAACCCGCGATGGTGACCGGGTCACGAACAAGAGCTCGATTGCTATAGCGATCGGATCACGGGATCACGCTAGCGACCGAGCTCCGAACAGAGCTCCGCATAAGGCTCTAAACCCTAAACCCCCAAATCCTCTCTTCGATGGGAGGAACGAGCGACTTGGCGTGAGCATTATCCTTCATGCTACTCTGCATAAGGCTCAACTCCTCCTCATAAACATAGTCCCTTTGTTGAGTCCTCAAAAGAGTTCCAACTGACCCGCGACACCCTCGAAAATCACCCACCGCGACGTCGGCTGTCCTGAGACTTTGGTACTCCTCTTGGAATCGCATCGCCCGATTCTGTATCTCGACAGCGATCTCCCGTTTGGCTTGCCTCCTCGCTCGGCGAATTTCCGTAGCAAGGTCGGCGGCCACCCTCAAATTCCGCTCCAGGGTCTCCTCCTGGAGTCGCGAAAAGTCCTTCGCGTTCTTCTCCGCTTTGAAACGCCAGATCCTAGCTTCTCTTTGGCTCTCCACCAACGCTGAACTGAGATTATTCATCCTGCGAAATTCGAAAAACAAACTTTTATTTTCTTGAAAAAAGAAAACAAAGATACACTCGAATAAGTTCGCAAAGAAGTGTGAGAAGAAGGAAAGGACTGACCCAATTATCCACGCGAGGGTCTCCGCGACTATTTCAGGCCTCCCCGTTTCTTCCACGAAAGGAGGCAGATTAGGATGGTCAGGAAGACCGGCAAAGAAATCATCGAAGCTAGGGATTGGTGCATCGCTCGATTCTCTTCCATCGCCAAAACCGAGAATCGGATCCCATCCCGGAAGTTGAAAATGATCAACGGGAAAGTCGTGATCCTCAAGATCGATGCCTTTGTCCTTGGACGGCAACCCAGCCGGTCTCTCAACCAAAACGCGCTCCGGAAGACGCTCTACGGGAGCGAAATCTACGTCACCCTCCACCTCAAAATCACAGTGGACCAATCTAATCGCCTTCCGAACCCTCCTACGGGTGAAACTGGTCCACCCATGATCGCCACTCCTAAGTGTATCCCTCACCTCAATAATATCCCTAGGCCAGGGATGTGTCACGCTAATGTGTGGCAAGGTATTCGGAACCGTCCGGAACATCGGAATAAATTCCTCCTCAACGGACACGGCATCGAGTCAGACGAAAAAGAAAAATTGTTTCCAATGGTTAAAATTAGAAATGGTCCCTCTAACCACCAACATCATGGGACAAGGGGTCAGTCGCCAGAAGCCCGACTCCCGAAGAGCGCCTCGAAATGATCGGCAGTGAGGGATAAGCCGTGCTCATAACTCAGAATTACGAGACCAATGAGAATCTCAAAACTCGTAGGGTTCAGCTGGTCTAAAGAGACTTGGAAACGGTCCAGCACACGGACGATAATTTCAGGAATCGGAAACCAAAGACGACAACGTGTCAATACATCTTCATAGCATGTGAAGTAGCCCTCCGGAGGATGCTCAGCATCCTCACCGCACTTAGGAATCCAAAACTCAACCGCTTTCGGAACCCCAGCATCTGTCGAAGCTTCGCAAGGAAAGTTTTGGTGGTCTTGCTCGGCAGGTCAGATCCTACGCCCCGAGTTTGCGAAAACGAAAACTTTTCTTCCTCGGGAGCTTCGATTTGGTCGCTACTCGCTTTCCAGTATGCGCTGCGCTTAGCCAAATCCGGAGCAAAGTCAAACTCGACCTTCGGAACAAGAAACTCCTCTTCCTGAACGTACTTGGGATAAGGGTTCGTGGGTTAACCCCTTCTAAAATAATGAGTTTTCGGTAAATGCTCTATATACTGAAGTTTATACTCTTCACTTTTGTTTAAAAATTTCAAACCACATTCTACATTTGAATTAATAATGTATTCTAAACTATCTTTCATAGTATATAGCTATGAATCATTCTAATTTTTAAAAATTTAATTAGGTAAAATTTTATATAAAATCTTCGGGGCTTCGAGGTTATAGGGTTCGGGGTTTAGGGTTCGGGGTTAAGGGTTTGCGGTTTAGGGTTCAGGGTTTAGGGTTAGGTGTTTAGGTTTCGGGGTTTAGGGTTCGGGGTTTAAGGTTCGGGGTTTAGGGTTCGGGGTCTAGGGTTTTAGGGTTCGAGGTTTAGGGTTCGGGTTTAGGGTTTAGGGTTTAGGGTTAGGGTTTAGGGTTTAGGGTTAAGGGACCCTAAACCCCGAACCCTAAACCCTATACCCTAAACCCTGAACCCTAAACCCCAAACCCTAAACCCCAAACCCTAAACCCCGAACCCTAAACCCGAACCCTAAACCCTGTACCCTAAACCCTGAACCCTTTACCCCAAACCCTAAACCCTGTATCTTAAACTCTGACTATCGGGTTTTGCTTGCAATGAACAAAATACACCAGAGAACACGTTACACCGACGGGGGTGCAAGGCGCATTTATCTCATATACAGATTCTGGAGATAGATTGGAGATGGAAATTTTTTCTGTGGTCGGACCGTTGTAATTGGAGATGGATCTCTGACTATTGGGTTTTTCTTGCAATGAAGGTTGAATCCTAAATACACCAGAGAACACGTTAAACCGACTGGGGTTCAAGGCACATTTCTGATTTCCCTAGAGACTTGGGTATATCTCATATACGCATTCTGGAAATAGATTGGTGATGGGAATTTTTTCTGTGGTCGGGTCGTTGTAATTGGAGATGGATCTCTGACTATCGGGTTTTGCTTGCAATGAAGGTGAAATCCAAAATACACCAGAGAACACGTTAAACCAACGGGGTCAAGGCCCATTTCCGATTTCAGTAGAGACTTGGGTATATCTCATATATGCACTCTGGAAGATTAAAGCTATCGGTCATTGTAATCGGAACATAGATTGGAGAAGAGAATTTTTGCTATGGTCAGGTCTTTTGGTTCTTGGGACGTCTTAGACTTTGGTTTTCCCTATATAATAAGTTTATAAGTTGAATAAACTTCCAAATATCAGTAAAAAAATTTTGACTTAAGAATTTCTACGTTTTCAAGAAAGGAAAATGTATACGAAAAACTGATACGAAAAACTCACGGAAAAATCTTGTTTTAAGACAACGATTTTTTAAAACAACGATTTCTTAATCAACAACTTAAGAAATTAACGATTTCTTAATAAACAACTTAGGAAATCAACGATTTCTTAATCAACGATTTCTTAATCAACGACTTAAAAAATCAAAGATTTCTTAATCAACGACTTAAGAAATCAATGATTTCTTAAATCAACGATACGATATCATTGAAGGTCCAAACATCCGCAAACAAACATCCTAAAAGCATCGTAGCATCACAATGGTTTCGGAAGCTTGGACGATGGATTTCAGTCCACGGCACAAACCCGCGATGGTGACCGGGTCACGAACAAGAGCTCGATTGCTATAGCGACCGGATCACGGGATCACGCTCGGTCGCTATATTAGCGACCGAGCTCCGAACAAAGCTCTGCATAAGGCTCTAAACCCTAAACCCCCAAATCCTCTCTTCGATGGGAGGAACGAGCGACTCGGCGTGAGCATTATCCTTCATGCCACTCTGCATAAGGCTCAACTCCTCCTCATAAACATAGTCCCTCTGTTGAGTCCTCGAAAGAGTTCCAACTGACCCGCGACACCCTCGAAAATCACCCACCGCGACGTCGGCTGTCCTGAGACTTTGGTACTCCTCTTGGAATCGCATCGCCTGATTCTGTATCTCGACAGCGATCTCCCATTTGGCTTGCCTCCTCGCTCGGCGAATTTCCGTAGCAAGGTCGGCGGCCGCCCTCAAATTCCGCTCCAGGGTCTCCTCCTGGAGTCGTGAAAAGTCCTTCGCGTTCTTCTCCGCTTTGAAACGCCAGATCCTAGCTTCTCTTTGGCTCTCCACCAACGCTGAACTGAGATTATTCATCGCCTGCGAAATTCGAAAAACGAACTTTTATTTTCTTGAAAAAAGAAAACAAAGATACACTCGAATAAGTTCGCAAATAAGTGTGAGAAGAAGGAAGGAAGGACTGACCCAATTATCCACGCGAGGGTCTCCGTGACTATTTCAGGCCTCCCCATTTCTTCCACGAAAGGAGGCAGATTAGGATGGTCAGGAAGACCGGCAAAGAAATCATCGAAGCTAGGGATTGGTGCATCGCTCGATCCGCTTCCATCGCCAAAACCAAGAATCGGATCCCATCCCGGAAGTTGAAAATGATCAACGGGAAAGTCGTGATCCTCAAGATCGATGCCTTTGTCCTTGGACGGCAACCCAGACGGTCTCTCAACCAAAACGCGCTCCGGAAGACGCTCTACGGGAGCGAAATCTACGTCACCCTCCACCTCAAAATCACAGTGGACCAATCTAATCGCCTTCCAAACCCTCCTACGGGTGAAACTGGTCCACCAATGATCGCCACTCCTAAGTGTATCCCTCACCTCAATTATATCCCTAGGCCAGGGATGCGTCACGCTAATGTGTGGCAGGGGATTCGGAAGCGTCCGGAACATCGGAATAAATTCCTCCTCAACGGACACGGCATCGAGTCAGACGAAAAAGAAAAATTGTTTCCTATGTGTTGCATCTGTGTGTCTTAAATCTCTATTGTACCAGTAAAATGTCCAGCACTCGTTATCAAGGTTGACATCTGGGGGTGCGGGGGCATGCAGCCCCGTGGTACGGTATGCATTTTCGGTTTAGGAAAGTTACTATTTTTATTGGGAAAAGGAAATCGTGTTTTTTGAGGCTGTATAAATATGGGTCTAAGGGTTTGTAAATTATTATCACATCATTAATAAGAAACCTTAAACGGGTATTTGCCTCAATACGTTTTCTTCTCTATTCTTCTTCTAACCTAAACGACGGCTGTCCACAACAAGTGGTATCAGAGCTTTAGGTTGCGAACCCTAAAGGATGACCGGAGGAAGTTCTCTTAAGTTCGATGTTCCAAGATTCGATGGGAAGGGAAATTTCGGTCTGTGGCAACGGCGTGTTAAGGACTTGCTTACGCAGCAAGGGATGAAGAAGTCTCTGTTGGAGACGAAACCGGAAGGGATGGATCAGGATGATTGGGAAGAGATGCAAGATAAGGTCGTCTCAACGATTCGACTCTGTTTGTCAGATGACATCACACATCAGGTGATGGACCTCACAACTTGTAAGGAGATGTGGAATAAGTTGGAAAAGATGTATATGTCAAAATCGTTATCTAGCAAACTATACCTCAAGCAGAGGTTGTTCGGTTTGAAAATGTCTGAGAGCGGGGATCTGGTTGCACACGTCAACAACTTCAATCAAATCATCGGGGATCTGGTTCGTGTGGATGTGAAGATTGAGGACGAAGATCAAGCCATGATCTTGCTGTGTTCTCTGCCTCCTCAATATGAGACGTTGTTAACAGCTCTAACAGTTTCTGCAGCACTACTCTCTCACCATGAGAGAAGGTAGAATACAGGCGTGGGTGACAACTCTCAAGGTGACGGGCTGTATGTCAGTCAGGATAAAGGAAGGCAGCGGGGGAAGCAGCAGGATGATACTAGCAAGAAAAGGTCAAAGTCAAAGTTTGGGAAGAAAGTAGTCTGCTATAGGTGTGGCAAGCCTGGCCACTATAGGAGAGACTGTCCGGACAAATGGCAGAATTCATAGGTGACGTCGAAATCTGCAAACATGGTTCAGAAGGTGGAAGACTCGGAAGGATCAGCTGATTCGGATATGCTTGCTGTTACGTCAGGTGATCACTCGGATACCTGGATAATGGATACAGGCGCTTCATTCCACATGACCCCTAACAGGGAGTGGTTTGAAACGTACAAGGCTGGAAACATGGGCTCTGTTCGACTTGCGGATGACAAGGCGTGTGGTGTTGTGGGCATTGGACAAGTCAAGTTTCGGATGTATGATGGGACTATCAGGACATTAACTGATGTCAGACACATACCAGTCATGAAGAAGAATCTGATATCTCTGGGGTTGCTACATAGAAACGGCTTCAAGTACAAATCAGATGATGATGAAGTATTGAAAGTTTTCAAAGGTTCTATGATGGTGATGAAGGGACAGATGACAGCTGGAAGCGTATATCGGTTGATAGGGAACGTGGTTGTAGGTGGTGCTGCAGCTGCAGTTTCTGAGTCGGAGTGTACAACCTTGTGGCATATGCGTATGGGCCACATTGGGGAACACGGTTTGAAAGAGCTCTTGAGAAGGGGTCTTCTGGACGGGTTGAAGGATTGCAAGATGGAGTTTTGCAAGTTCTGTTCAGTCCAAGGTATCTTTTAAGACGGGCCAACACACGACAAAAGGTCTTATTGACTATGTCCATTCTGATGTGTGGGGGCCAACTCGGGTGCAATCTATGGGAGGATCAAGATACTTAATTTTATTCATCGATGACTTCTCTAAGAAGGTTTGGGTGTACTTCATGAAGCAGAAATCTGAGGTGTTCGAAAACTTCAAGGTTTGGAAAGCTGAAGTAGAAAATCAGACGGAGAGAAAGGTGAAGTACTTGAGATCGGATAATGGCACAGAGTATACTGACGGGAAGTTCCAGAAGTTTTGTGCGGAGCATGGCATTCAGAGGCACTTTACAGTGCGTAAAACACCTCAGCAAAACGGTGTCGTTGAAAGAATGAACCGTTCGATTGCAGAGAAAGCAAGGTGTTTGAGGTTGAATGCAGGGTTAGCAAAGCAGTTCTGGGCGGAAGCAGTAAACATGGCAGTCTATCTCATCAATAGATCGCCAAGAAGTTCCTTAGAAGGGAAGGTCGCAGAAGAGGTGTGGACTGGGGTAGATATTGATCTATCAAACTTGAGGATATTTGGATGTCCAGCTTACATGCTAGTTGCGGGAGATGAAAGATCAAAGCTGGATTCGAAATCCAAGAAGTGCATTTTTCTAGGCTTTGAGAAAGGTGTTAAAGGATTCAAGTTATGGGATCCTGAGGCAAGGAAAATGGTGTTTAGTCGAGATGTGGTCTTTGACGAGCAGTATATGATGCAGCAGGCGATATCAGACCGAGTGCATGTGACCATTGAGACTATTGCGGATTCTGAAGTTACTCCGGAGGAGTCTGGTGCAGAAAAAACAGATGAAGTTAGTGATGAGCGGTCTGTGGAAGTGGCACAGAAAGAGGTTCAACGTGTAACAGAGGAGAGTTTGGTTTCTAGAAGACCAAAACGTGCAACAAAGGCTCCAGTCAGGTTCGGGTTTGAAGATATGGTCAACTATGCTCTTATGGTCGAGATGGATGATCCTACCACCTATCATGAAGCTATTAATAGCGATGAGAGGGATGAATGGATTGGTTCTATGACGGAAGAGACAGTAAGTCTGGATAAGAACGAGAGTTGGGATCTTGTGGAGTTACCTGAAGGGAAGAGAGCAATTGGCTGCAAGTGGATCTACAAAAAGAAGGAAGGGATGTCTGTGAAAGAACCTAAGAAGTTCAAGTCCAGAGTAGTGGCAAAAGGGTACTCGCAGAAGAAAGGAATAGACTACGACGAGATATTCTCGCCGGTAGTACGACACACTTCCATACGAGCTGTGTTGGGTTTGGTAGCTGTTTGGGATCTGCATCTTGAGCAGATGGACGTGAAAACGGCCTTCCTTCATGGAGAGTTGGAGGAGGAAAATATATGGAGCAACCTGAAGGTTTGGTTAAGCCTGGAGAAGAGCATCTGGTGTGTAGATTGAAGAAGTCTTTATACGGTTTGAAGCAGGCTCCAAGGCAGTGGTACAAACGGTTTGATTCATATATGATGAAAATAGGCTATCAAAGGTGCGAGTACGATTGCTGTGTGTATGTCAAGTCCCTTGACCATTCTCCCATATTCCTGCTGTTATATGTTGATGATATGCTCATTGCTGCAAACGATATGGATGACATAAATCGTTTGAAAGAGTTACTGGGACGAGAGCTTGAGATGAAGGATCTTGGTGCTGCAAAGAAGATTCTTGGAATGGAGATTCGCAGGGATAAAAGCTCTAAGAGGTTATGGCTTTCTCAGAAGAGCTACATCGAGAAGGTGTTAGAACGTTTTGATATGTCGAATTCAAAACCAGTCTCTACACCATTGGCGAAGCACTTCATACTTACAGCAGAGCAAAGTCCAAAGTCTGCTGAAGAACTCAAAGATATGGCGGAGGTTCCTTATGCTAGCGCAGTTGGTTGTTTGATGTATGCAATGGTGTGTACAAGACCGGATCTAGCACAAGCAGTTAGTCAAGTCAGTAAGTACATGTCGAATCCTGGGAAGAGACATTGGGATGCTGTGAAGTGGATCCTAAGATACTTGCGAGGTACAAGTGACTATGTGCTTATGTTTGGTGGAGAAGTGCAGGATTCAGTTATTGGGTTCGTGGATTCAGATTATGGTGGAGACCTTGATAATAGCAGGTCAACTACGGGGTATGTATTTACTCTTGCATGAGCACCTATTTGCTGGAGATCGGTACAACAAGGTATTGTAGAGATGTCAACCACTGAAGCTGAATACATGGCACTTGGAGAAGCAGCTAAGGAAGCAGTATGGGTACAAGGACTTTTATCCGAGTTGGGTGTTGATCAAGAAGGTGTTCAGCTACACTGTGATAGTCAAAGCGCGTTATGTTTGGCTAAGAATCAAGTGTATCATGGAAGGACGAAGCACATACGTATAAGGTTTCACAAGATAAGGGAGTTAGCAGCTTCTGGAGAGAAGTCTTATTGGAGAAGGTGCATACGTCGGAGAATCCAGCTGACATGTTGACCAAGCCTGTTACAACGGAGAAGTTCAAGCATTTCTTGAATCTGCTCCGTGTTTGCCAATGCTAAGAAGCAATGGAGGTTCCCCCCAGAAGATAAACGGGATAAGGAGTTTTGTAGAGATTTTTCGTCAAGGTGGTGTTTGTTGCATCTGTGTGTCTTAAATCTTTATTTACAACGACCCAACCACAGAAAAATTCTCATCTCCATCTCGCAGAAGTATCAACTCCACCACTTGTTTATTTATGTTCATATACAGTTTAAAAGTTGGTACTTTAAAAGTCGTCTTGATCACTTCGGAACAATAAAGAAATCATACAGTATCAGAGTGATGATTTTGAAAGCTGCCTTGAGCACTGTAGAGCTGTAGAGAATAAAATATTCTTACGCATATTTCGTTTGGCTTGGGTATCTCTCAGCAGAATCAACCCAATGCACTACTTGTTTATATACAATTTTAAAGTGGGAACTTTTGAAGTGCCCACTTTTAAACTGTTTTATGAACATAATTAAACAAGAGGATGGAGTTAATACTTCTGTGAGATGAGGATGGGAATTTTTATGTGGTCTGGTCGTTGTAAATGGAGATGGATCTCAGACTATCGGATTTCGCTTGCAATGAAGGTAAGATCCAAAATACATCAGAGAACACGGTGGTTCAATGCGCATTTCCGATTTCGGTAGAGACTTGGTATATCTCATATACACACTCTAGAGATAGATTGGAGATGATAATTTTTGTGTTGGTCGGGTCGTTGTAGTTGGAGATGGTTCTCCGACAATCAGGTTTTGCTTGTAATGAAGGTAAAATCCAAAATACACCAGAGAACACGTTACACCGACGGGGGTGCGCATTTCCGATGTCTGTAGAGACTTAGGATATCTCATATACGCATTCTGGAGATAGATTGGAGATGATAATTTTTTCTGTGGTCGGCCCGTTGTAATTGGAGATGGATCTCTGACTATTGGGTTTTGCTTGTAACGAAGGTAAACTCCAAAATACACAAGAGAACACGTTAAACCGACGGCGGTTCTAGGCGCATTTCTGATTTCCCTAGAGACTTGGGTATATCTCATTTACGCACTTTGGAAATAGATCGGAGATGAGAATTTTCCTGTGGTCGGGTCGTTGTAATTGAAGATGGATCTCTAACTATCGGGTTTTGCTTGCAATGAAGGTAAGATCCAAAATACACCAGAGAACACGATGGTTCAATGCGCATTTCCGATATCTGTAGAGACTTGGTATATCTCATATACGCAATAGGAGATGAGAATTTTTTCTGTGGTCGGGTCGTTGTAATTAGAGATGGTTCTCTGACTACCGGGTTTTACTTGCAATGAAGGTAAAATCCAAAATACATTAGAGAACACGTTACACCGACGGGGGTGCAAGGCGCATTTCTGATGTCTCATATACGCATTCTGGAGATATATTTGAGATGATTATTTCTTCTGTGGTCGGGCCGTTGTAATTGGAGATGGATCTCTGACTATCGGGTTTTGCTTGAAATGAAGGTAAAATCCAAAATACACCAGAGAACACGTTAAAGTGACGGGGGTTCAAGGCGCATTTCCGATGTCTCATATACACATTGGAATCATTCTAATTTTTTAATATTAACTTTACTAAAATTTCATATACCGCCTAGATTAGTAGAATTAGCATTATAAAATCTTCATTATCTAGGGAAACAGAGACAACAGAGGTTCTAAACTCTTTGACCATCATCTTATGTTAGTGCTCGATGAAACTATACACTAAAACCAGATTTTCATATTTTTGAAAATTTTCCAAAAACTGTGGGTTAATCCCGTCTAAAATATTGAGTTTCGGTAAATGCTCTATATATTGGAGTTTATACTTTTCATTTTTGTTTAAAATTTTCAAACCATATTCTACATTTGACTTAGTGCATTCTAAACTATCTTTCATGATATATAGAAATCATTTTAATTTTTTAATATTTAGTTTACTAAAATTTCATATAGTGCGTAGATTAGTGGAATTAGAATTATAAAATCTTCATTATCTAAAGAAACAGAGACAACAGAGGTTTTACACTCTCTGACCATCATTTTATGTTAGTGCTTGATGAAACTATACACTAAAACCAGATTTTCATATTTTTGAAAATTTTCCAAAATCCTTGAGTTAACCCCTTCTAAAATAATGAGTTTTCGGTAAATGTTCTATACACTAAAGTTTATACTCCTCACTTTTGTTTAAAAATTTCAAACTACATTCTGCATTTGAATTAATGTATTCTAAACTATCTTTTAAGGTATATAGGAATCATTCTAATTTTGTAATATTTAGTTACTAAAATTTCATATACCGTCTAGATTAGTGGAATTAACATTATTAAATCTTCATTATCTAGGAAAACAGAGACAACAGAGGTTCTAAACTCTTTGACCATCATCTTATGTTAATGCTCGATGAAACTATACACTAGAACCAGATTTTCATATTTTTGAAATTTTTTCAAAATCCGTGGGTTAACCACTTCTAAAATAATGAGTTTTCGGTAAATGCTCTATATACTGAAGTTTATACTCTTCACTTTTATTTAAAATTTTAAAAGCACATTCTACATTTGAATTAATGCATTCTAAACTCTTTTTTTTAACGGCAAACGGCTATTCTATTACTCAAGCTTGAGGTGGTCTGGGTAACCAGACCGGAATAGAACAACCAACAAAATGTAACTTCCTATGGAACGATCTAGCTGTCTTAGCCAAAAAGTCTGAAAACTGATTACGCGCTCTTGGAACATAAGAAATCTTGAAGTCCGGGAAGCATATGAGCAGTGTCTCTATCTTCTCCAATTCCGTAGCAAAACTTGGCTAAGCCTGAGGTTCCTTGATCATTGCGATCAAATCTTTTCAGTCCGTCCCGAAGTTCTGGCATGTTGAATATTGAAGCATATTCTCCATCGCCCATCTCAGTGCTTCCACTTCTGAGTGCAAAGCTGATTCTCTTCTGGGAAAGTTGTGTGATCCCATGAGTTGCGTCTGTCCCCTACTGTCCAACCAGACCCATCCACATTCTAAACTATTTTTCATGGTATATAGGAATCATTCTATTTTTTTAATATTTTGTTTACTAAAATTTCATATACCTCCTAGATTAGTGGAATTAGCATTATAAAATATGCATTATCTAGGGAAATGGAGACAACAGAAGTTCTAAAATTTTTGACCATCATCTTATGTTAGTGCTCGATAAAACTATACACTAAAACCAGATTTTCATATTTTTGAAAATTTTCTAAAATCTGTGGGTTAACAACCCCTTCTAAAATAATGAGTTTTCGGTAAATGCTCTATATACTGAAGTTTATACTTTTCATTTTTGTTTAAAAATTTCAAACAATATTCTACATTTGAATAAACTATATTTCAAGATATAAAGGAATCATTATAATTTTTAACATTTATTTTTCTAAAATTTCATATGCCGCCTAGATTAGTGGAATTAACATTATAAAATATTCATTATCTAGGGAAAAAGAGACAAAAGAGGTTCTAAACTCTTTGACCATCATCTGAAGTTAGTGCTTGATGAAACTATACAGTAAAACCAGACTTTCATATTTTTGAAAATTTTCTAAAATCCGTGGGTTAACCCCTTTTAAAATAATGAGTTTTCGGTAAATGCCCTATATACTGAAGTTTATACTTTTCATTTTTGTTTAAAATTTTCAAACATATTCTACATTTGAATTAATGCATTCTAAACTATCTTTCATGATATATATGAATCATTCTACTTTTTTTAATATTTAGTTTACTAAAATTTTGTATACTGCCAAGATTAATGGAATTAGAATTATAAAATCTTCATTATCTAGAGAAACGGAGACAACAGAGTTTCTAAACTCTTTAACCATCATCTTATGTTAGTGCTTGATGAAACTATACACTAAAACCAGATTTTCATATTTTAAATTTTTTTTTCCAAAATCCGTAGGTTAACCACTTCTAAAATAATGAGATTTCGGTAAATGCTCTATATACTAAAGTTTATAGTTTTCATTTTTGTTTAAAATTTTCAAAACATATTCCACATTTTAATTAATGCATTCTAAACTATCTTTCAGGATATATAGGAATCATTCTAATTTTTTAATATTTAGTTTACTAAATTTCATATATTGCCTATTTTAGTGGAATTAGAATTATAAAATCTTCATTATCTAGAGAAACGGAAACAAAAGAGGTTCTAAACTCTTTGACCATCATCTTATGATAGTGCTTGATGAAACTATACACTAAAACAAGATTTTCATATTTTTGAAATTTTTCCAAAATCCGTAGGTTAACAACCCCTTCTAAAATAATGAGTTTTCGGTAAATGCTCTATATACTAAAGTTTATAGTTTTCATTTTTGTTTAAAATTTTCAAACCACTTTCTACATTTGAATTAACATATTCTAAACTATTTTTCATGGTATATAGCAATCATTCTAATTTTTTAATATTTAGTTTTGTAAAATTTCATATACTGCCTAGATTAGTAGAATTAACATTATAAAATTTTCATTATCTAGAGAAACGGAGACAACAGAGGTTCTAAACTATTTGACAATCATCTTATGTTAGTGCCCGATGAAACTATACAATAAAACCATATATTCATATTTTGAAATTTTTTCAAAATCCGTGGGTTAACTCCTTATAAAATAATGAGTTTTCGGTAAATGTTCTATATGCTGAAGTTTATACTCTTCACTTTAGTTTAAAAAATTCAAATCACATTCTACATTTGAATTAATGTGTTCTAAACTATCTTTCCTGATATATAGGAATCATTCTAATTTTGTAATACTTAGTTTACTAAAATTTCATATACCGCCTAGATTAGTGGAATTAGCATTATTAAATCTTCATTATCTAGGGAAACGGAGACAACTGAGGTTCTTAACTCTTTGACCATCATCTTATGTTAGTGTTCGATGAAACTATACACTAAAATCAGATATTCATATTTTTGAAAATTTTCCAAAATCCTTGGTTTATACACTTCACTTTTGTTTAGAAATTTCAAACCATATTCTCCATTTGAATTAATGCATTCTAGACTATCTTTCATGGTATATAGGAATCATTCTATTTTTTAATATTTAGTTTACTAAAATTTATATACTGCCTAGATTAGTAGAATTAGAATTATAAAATTTTCATTATCTAGAGAAACGGAGACAACAGAGTTTCTAAACTCTTTGACCATCATCTTATGTTAGTGCTCGATGAAACTATACACTAAAACCAGATTTTCATATTTTTGAAAATTTTCCAAAATCCGTGGGTTAACCCCTTCTAAAATAATGAGTTTTCGCTAAATGCTATATATAATGAAGTTTATACTTTTCATTTTTGTTTAAAATTTTCAAACCATATTCAACATTTGAATTAATGCATTCCAAACTATCTTTCATGATATATAGGAATCATTCTAATTTTTAATATTAGTTTACTAAAATTTCATATACTGCATAGATTAGTGGAATTAGAATTATAAAATCTTTATTATCTAGAGAAACGGAGACAACAGAGGTTCTAACTATTTGACCATCATATTATGTTAGTGTTCGCTGAAACTATACACTAAAACCATATTTTCATATTTTCGATAATTTTCCAAAATCTGTGGGTTAACCTCTTCTAAAATAATGAGTTTTCGGTAAATGCTCTTTATACTGAAGTTTCTACCTTTCATTTTTGTTTAAAATTTTCAAACCATATTCTACATTTTAATTAATGCATTCTAAACTATCTTTCATGATATAAAAGAATCATTCTAATTTTTTAATATTTAGTTTACTAAAATTTCATATACTGCCTAGATTAGTAGAATTAACATTATAAAATCTTCATTATCTAAAAAAAACGGAGACAACAGAGGTTCTAAACTCTTTGACCATAATCTTATGTTAGTGCTCGATGAAATTATACACTAAAACCAGATTATCATATTTTTGTAAATTTTCCAAAATCCGTGGGTTAACCCCTTCTAAAATAATGAGTTTTCGATAAATGTTCTATATACTTAACTTTAAACCTCTTTGACCATAATCTTATGTCAGTGCTCTAAGAAACTTTACACTACAACAAGATTTTCATATTTTTGAATTTTTTTCAAAAGTCGTGGGTTAACCCTTTCAAAAACATGGAGTTTTCGGTAAATGCTCTATATACTGAAGTTTATACTCTCCACTTAGTTTAAAAAATTCAAACCACATTTTACATTTGAATGTGTATTCTAAACTATCTTTCATGGTATATTGGAATCATTCAATTTTTTTAAAATTTAGTTTGGTAAAATTTCATATACTGCCTAGATTAGTGGAATTAACATTGTAAAATCTTCATTATCTAGAGAAAAGGAGACAACAGAGGGTCTAAACTCTTTGACCATCATCTTATATTAGTGCTTAATGAAACTATACACTAAAATCATATTTTCATATTTTTGAAAAAATTCCAAAATCCGAATGGGTTAACTCCTTCAAAAATAATGAGTTTTCGGTAAATGCTCTATATACTGAAATTTATACTCTTCACTTTAGTGTAAAAAACTCAAACCACATTCTAAAATTGAATTAATATATTCTAAACTATCTTTCATGGTATATAGGAATCATTCTAATTTTTTCATATTTAGTTTACTAAAATTTCATATACCGCCTAAATTAGTGGAACTAGCATTATAAAATCTTCATTATCTAAGGAAACAGAGACAATAGAGGTTCTAAAAAATTCGATCATCATCTTATGTTAGTGCTCGAGAAAACTATACACTAAAACCCGATTTTCGTATTTTTAAACATTTTCCAAAATCCGTGGGTTAACCCCTTCTAAAATAATGAGTTTTCGGTAAATGCTCTATATACTGAAGTATATACTTTTCAATTTTGTTTAAAAATTTCAAACCATATTCTACATTTGAATAAATGCATTCTAAACTATCTTTCATGATATAAAGGAATCATTCTTATTTTTAATATTTAGTTTACTAAAATTTCATATACCGCCTAGATTAGTGGAATTATTTATAAAATCTTCATTATCTAGGGAAACGGAGACAACAGAGGTTCTAAACCCTTTGACAATCATCTTATGTTAGTTCTCGATGAAACTATACACTAGAACCAGATTTTCATATTTTAAGAAATTTTCCAAAATCTGTGGGTTAATAACCCCCTTTTAAAATAATGAGTTTTGGGTAAATGCTCTATATATTGAAGTTTATACTCTTCACTTTTGTTTAAAATTTTCAAACCATATTTTACATTTGAATTAATGCACTCTGGACTATCTTTCATGGTATATAGGAATCATTCTAATTATTTAATATTTAGTTAACTAAAATTTCATATACTGCCTAAATTAGTGGAATTAGAATTATAAAATCTTCATTATCTAGAGAAACGGAGACAGAGGTTCTAAGTTATTTGACCATCATCTTATGTTAGTGCTCGATGAAACTATAAACTAAAACCAGATTTTTATATTTTTGAAAATTTTCCAAAATCCGTGGGTAAACGTTTTCTAAAATAATGAGTTTTCGGTAAATGCTCTGAAGTTTATAATTTTCATTTTTGTTTAAAATTTTCAAACCATATTTTGCATTTGAATTAATGCATTCTAAAATATCTTTCATGATATATAGGAATCATTCTAATTTTTAATATTTGGTTTACTAAAATTTCATATATTGCCTGGATTAGTGGTGTTAGAATTATAAAATCTTCATTATCAAGAGAAACGGAGACAACAGAGGTTCTAAACTCTTTGACCATCATCTTATAGTAGTGCTCGATGAAACTATACACTAAAACCAGATTTTCATATTTTTTTAAAAAATCAAAATCCGTGGGTTAACCATTTCTAAAGTAACGAGTTTTCGGTAAATGTTTTATACACTGAAGTTTATACCTTTCATTTTTGTTTAAAATTTTCAAACCAAATTCGAGATTTGAATTAATGCATTCTAAACTATCTTTCATGATATAAGGGAATCATTCTAATTTTTAATATTTAATTTACTAAAATTTCATATACTGTCTAGATTAGTGGAATTAGCATTATAAAATCTTCATTATCTAGGGAAACAGAGACAACAGAGGTTCTAAACTCTTTGACCATCATCTTATGTTAGTGCTCGATGAAACTATACAGTAAAACCAGATTTTAATATTTTTGAAAATTTTCCAAAATCCGTGGGTTAACCCTTTCTAAAATACTGAAGTTTATACTCTATATACTGAAGTTTATACTCTTCACTTTTGTTTAAAAATTTCAAACCACATTATATATTTGAATTAATGTATTCTAAACTATCTATTATTGTATATAGGAATCATTCTAATTTTTTGATATTTAGTTTGGTAAAATTTCATATACTACCTAGATTAGTGGAATTAACATTATAAGATCTTCATTATCTAGAGAAACAGAGACAACAAAGGTTCTAAACTCTCTAACCATCATCTTATGTTAGTACTCGATGAAACAATACACTAAAACCAGATTTTTATATTTTTGAAAATATTCTAAAATCTGTGGGTTAACAACCCATTCTAAAATAATGAGTTTCGGTAAATGTTCTATACTGATGTTTATACTCTTCACTTTTGTTTAAAAATTTCAAACCACATTCTAAATTTGAATTAATATAGTCTAAACTATCTTTCATGATATATAGGAATCATTCTAATTTTTCAATATTTAGTTCGGTAAAATTTCAAATACTGTCTAGATTACTGGAATTAACATTATAAAATCTTCATTACCTAAAGAGACTGAGACAACAGAGGT
>NC_079515.1:10635700-10639438 GCF_000801105.2 Raphanus sativus | reverse complement strand
GTTTATACTCTTCACTTTTTTTTACAAATTTCAAACCATATTCTACATTTGAATTAATTTATTCTAAACTATTTTTCATGGTATATAGGAATCATTCTAATTTTTTAATATTTAGTTTGGTAAAATTATATATACTGCCTACATTAGTGGAATTAACATTATAAAATATTCATTACCTAGAGAAACAGAGACAACAGAGGTTCTAAACTCTTTGACCATCATCTTATGTTAGTGCTCGATGAAACTATACCTTAAAACCAGATTTTCATATTTTTGAAAATTTTCCAAAATCCATGGGTTAACTCCTTCTAAAATAATGAGATTTCGATAAATGATCTATATACTGAAGTTTATACTCTTCATTTTAATTTAAAAAAATCAAACCACATTTTACATTTGAATTAATGTTTTTAAACTATCTTTTATGGTATATAGGATTCATTCTATTTTTTTAATATTTAGTTTACTAAAATTTCATATACCGCCCATATTAGTGGAATTAGCATTATTAAATCTTCATTATCTAGGGAAACGGAGACAACAGAGGTTCTAAATTCTTTGACCACCATCTTATGTTAGTGCTCGATGAAACTATACACTATAACCAAATTTGAAATTTTTTGAAAATTTTCCAAAATCTGTGGGTTAACCCCCTTCTAAAATAATGAGTTTTCGGTAAATGCTCTATATACTGAAGTTTATACCCTTCACTTTTGTTTAAAATTTTCAAACCATATTCTACATTTGAATTAATACATTCTAGACCATCTTTCATGGTATATAGGAATCATTCTAATTTTTAATATTTAGTTTACTAAAACTTCATATAGTGCCTAGATTAGTGGATTTAGAATTATAAAATCTTCATTATCTATAGAAACGGAGATAACAGAGGTTTTAAACTCTTTGACCATCATCTTATGTTAGTGTTCGATGAAACTATACACTAAAACTAGATTTTTATATTTTGAAAATTTTCCAAAATCCGTGGGTTAACCCTTTCTAAAATAATGACTTTTCGGTAAATGCTCTATATACTGAAGTTTAGACCTTTCATTTTTGTTTAACAATTTAAAATTATATTCTACATTTGAATTAATGAATTCTAAACTATCTTTCATGATATAAAGGAATCATTTGAATTTTTTGAACAACTACTATCTGTTTTACGCTTAATACTGTTTAAATAGAGGTATATATACTTCACTTTTTTTTTCTCACTGTTTTTGAGGTGAAAAACAAACTACTCTTAACTTTTCTTTTATCTTATTTTTATTACTCCACTGCTTTACCTCTCAATTACTCCACTTGAATTATCGCTCAGTTACTCCACAATTTACTAATCATATCCGTAGTAAGAAAAAATATAAATAAGATTAGTACATAATATCTTTTTTTACTTGATTCAACACAAAGCACTAATTCATAGAAGAAACTGCTGAGATCCATCATCGAGTAGTAGACGACATGGTTTTGACCCAAAAATGAAACTAACACTATGAAATAATTAAAAAAAGTTCGAAAATAACAAGGAACCACCAATGCGTTTTTAAATTACTGTTTAGTATCGGTTTTTAACTTGACGTCGTGTTATTACTCCTGCAGTTTTTGTTATTTATGTGCATTTTCCATTTTATTTATTTTATTCAATAAAATAATATTTGTTTACTCAAATTTGTAATTGTGTTTTACTGTATATGAAATAGTTATGTGTGTGCCACAGTTCCTTACTAGTAACATTTAATGTACAACTAGATTTTGACCCGCCCTTATAAAGGGCGGGTATATTTCTTGTTAAAATATTTATTTTACATTGTAAAAATAATGACTTTTAATAAATTATATATTTTAAATTTTGTGAAATTTATTTAAATTTATTTATATGATTTATTTTTTTATTTTAAATAGGATTCAATTTTTGAAATGTCCAAATAATTCTAACCCGTATTATGATTTTGTTTATATAACCAGTTGTTAAATTTATTTAAATTTAAATAAAATATTTTATATTTTTAACCTGCTGTTTATTGATAAAATTCATTGTCAAAAGATATAAATACCATTCGGTTATTTTTGAATTTAGATTTGATTTCGGTTTGATTATTTTGGTTTTCGGTTTTGTTTAGATGAAAATGTTGAGAACCGACTAAATTTTGAATTCAATTTGATTTTGGTTTGGCTTAGGGTTCGTAACTTAGGGTTTAGGGATAATTACCCTAGGTTGATAAATATATAACTGGGAATTGTTATTACATTGACTCCATTTAATATATATATTATATGTAGATATTAAAATCAAGCTATAAATAAATTTCTATTTTATTAGGGAACTATATAAATTATACTATACAAACACACGAATATGCATATTTTTGGTTTACCCAACGAATACATACCCGTAGTTTCTTTGACAACCTTTAGTTATAGACAAGACGTTGTAGCCCAATGGTTAGGACGGGTCCCCGCCTGCACCCAGGTAGGGGGTTCGATCCACGCCGGAGGGAACTACCTTGCAACGCTCTTGTCACCCACACGGATATGGGCCATGCTTTCGGCCCATTTGAAAAACTGGGAGGGGCGTCTATCCGTGGGCATTCCTTCCCCTTGGGGATTAGTCTGGGCCTTCTGGGCCTGGGATACCCCCAGGTTAAACAAAAAAAAAAAAAAAAAAAAACCTTTAGTTATATAATGAATGTGGCATTGTCATTGCGTCGTTTATTTGGAATAGTCAACAACCTTAAGTATTACTAGATCTTGATCCGTGCGACCGCACGGATATTAATTTTTTGTTTTAGTTTTTATTTATTTATACTAAATGATGTATTTATAATACTTGTACATTTTAAATTGACTACGTTAGGGATGTGTATTTGGATTCCCACTGATTCGGTTAAAATCTATTTGGGTTTGAGATTCCCGAGTTTAAAGATTTCAGCAATGTTCAAATATTTATAAATTTTGGTTTCGGTTTGATCCGGGTATTTACGGGTTCAGTTTGGATACAGATAACCCGTTTGAATTATTTTAAAATTTTCAAAATTTATATATACTTTAAATTTCTCAAAACATATAAACTTGAGTAATGTAAGCCAAAACACCTAAATTAAAAATTAAAAACAGGTTGAACTTCAATATTTGGATGGAAAATAAATATATTTTAAATATTTTGGTGTTTGATTATTGTTTATCTACTTTATATGTTTACTTTTGACTATATTTATATTTTCAAATAGTTCAGACAACTTTAAGTTGACAAAAAAAATAACTTTAAAATATCATTAATTGTTGAAGAATAAAAAACAAAATACATTAGTCTAACTTAAAAAAATACTAAAATAGGAAAGAAAAAAAACACATGAATCTAACTGAAAAAACAAGCATTAAAATAGGAAAGAAAAAAAACACATCAATATAACTGAAAAGACAAGCATTAAAATCGGTAATTCAATTTAATTCTTAATGACATATAATTGTAAATAACACTTAAAACTAAGGGATATTCTATATGTGTACTTCTATTCTAATAAGATAGATTATTGGTTAAATACATTTTGATTGATTATCTCTTGTTATATTGGAGATGGATTAGGGAGATATATAGGAAGAGAATTTGGTCTATTTTCATTTCTCATTTTAACCTTAATGAACTTTTAATTGTTAGACAAAATCATAAAGGCACAAAAATTAATATACTAGGTAAGAGTAGGGGCAAATCTAAAAAAAGGATCTTGATTTAAT
>NC_079515.1:10566648-10635600 GCF_000801105.2 Raphanus sativus | reverse complement strand
TACTTTTTAATTTGTATAACTGTTTCCAAAAATATATGAATTAAATTTATATCAACAAGAAAAAAATATATCATAATTTTATTTTAATTAATTTAATATTAGAACTTATTTGACAAAGAAATAATATTAGAACTTATTAAAAATAAAAATATTATGACATTATAACTAAGCAAAAAATTAGTTTACAATCATGTCAATATATTTATTTTATATTTTCTATCAAAACCACACTTCTTCTTTTATTAAAATTGCATTAATTTTTCTATCAAATCTGTATGTGTTCCACAAACTGCATGAACCACAGTTAGAATGTACCACACTTTAATTTAACACTGCTTATATTATCAAAATTGATGTTACCATTTGGACCATTAGCTCCTCAAGTAAGGTTGGCATCTATCTTAGGATTATATATAATTAATATTCTCTCAACAAGAAAATGTAATATTTTAAGAAATTAAATAGCCTTTCTAACTCACATTTTGAATGATTTGAGGTGAGGTGAATTCTAAATAAAAGTACAAAGAATGATTAGAATTTAGATAATAAAACTAGGGTGGTTGTATATTAGGGGATCAACTCGGCTTAGTATTTGAGAATATTTGGAATTATTTATTTTCAATAAAGTTTTAGATGATTTGTGTGAACTGATAATTTTTTATGATTTTAATTAAAAATTTAAGAATCAAAATAATACCATAAAATTTAGATTTTAAAAATTTCAATTTAAACTCCATTAAAGTACCTTAAAATCATAATAAAACTCATTATACATTACTAAACTTTTTGATAATACTAGATTAAAAATATAATTTAAAATCACAAGTATAATAATATTAATTTTCACAAAAAAGTTAAACTCATAACTTAATAATAAATATTTTAATACAAATTACTCCCTATCTCACATTTACACCATTCTAGAAATTGCTGCGGGTGACTTGAGTAACTTGGGTATGCATGCCCCACACCAATAAGAACCAATCAACCCCTTGCTTTCCGCTCAATTAACGTTAATCCAACAACAAGACCCTGATCACGTGTATATTATCAGTCTGCATTTATAGACTCATTGTGTGAGACTGGCTTCAAAACTCTGTTTGGATTTGGCTACACAACCACAGAAATCAAAATATTGAGGTCCACACAATGGCCTCAGCAACGATGTCTTTACACCCACATACTATACATTTTAGAGTTTAGTATATACATTTAGAGCATGGCATAATTGGTTGATATTATTATAATTGAAACTATGCAATTTTTTATAGACACGTTACATCAGAAGAGGTTCCACACTTGGACCAATGAAGCGGCGCATTTCGATTAGCAAAACTGGGACCTCTTCAAGTAGCATTATAATTTGAGAATTAGATTTTGTTTCTTCCCCAACCACTGAATTAAGGTTTTTAATTAAGAAAAAAGAATCTCTCTCTCAAAGGGAACTTCGACCGCACGCGTTCTATAATGAATCCATATATGTTTTATGCAACAAGCAAAAATAAAATGATTATTTACTGAAAAGAATCAGTATTGCTCTCGAGAGAAAATGAATAATTAATGCAATAACATAAATAATTTGGGAGGAGTTTTTCTAACTCAAATAGATTCATCAACCAATAATATTTTATGATGAACCCAAAAAAATTCATATGGGAGTACGAGCTAAATATATTTCTTCTCTATTCCTTGATATTTTATTTCATAAGAAAACTAGTATATAATATAAACGTGTATAATGATAATTAAGAGCATTTTCAACATCACTGCAAAATATACTATATTTTCACTCTATTTTGCAATAAATTTTGGTTAAGAATATTCTAAGTAACTAACTGTGAATACCATAACGAAATTAACCGGAAGATAATGATTCTAGAGTTCATGGTTGTGATCATTGCTTGTACGTATAGTTAACTCTGGAATAGGTTATCACTATGTATACGTGTTTTGAAAAAGCAACGGTTTGTATTATTTTCAACTCCATAATATAGCAAAAGATAAATTTTCGAAAATAACATTCGGAAAAATACGTTTAGGTTCGGTAGGAATGCACTACTTTGCGTTGTAGTTGTTGTTGGTCACAATTATGGGTAATTAGGTATTATGGTTGTTTCAATATCAAACGTTTTATAATTCAATAAGCATACTGGTCCGTGGATTCCATTATGTGCGAAGAGCTATGTGATAGTTTTTTTAAGGTTCTAAAAAATGTTTACTGACCATGCAATACTCATATGATACTTTTTTAGTATTTTAGTTTTATTTGCACGGTATCGCAAATTAATTCTCAACTGGTCACTCATTATTTTACTATTTCACCATAAACATGATTATCTCTAAAATTTTAAGCGGATGTGTATCCTAAAAAATAAACGCACTTTGATGATATATATAGTCAAATCAATTCTCTTAAACACTTTCATATATCACAAAAAAATGCAATGTCTCTATATTGCATCCTACCCATGTTAGACACTCGTTTGGATTCGGCTCTGATATTATTTATAACGCCACGACTGTCCCCGACTAATGGACCATCCACGCCCATAAAACCGTGGATCCAGTCCATGCTACAGACAATCCGTTAATTTTCCAAACGCTCATTAGTCATGTATATTAATTCTGCAATCACCACATAATTTTTTCCTGTTATTTTAGTCTTATTTGACACGGTATCGCGAATCACTTTCCAATTGATTATACATACATCATTTTATTATTCTGATATAATCACACTTAATTTTGAAATTTTAATAAATGTATGTCGAAATAGGTAAACATATTTTAGTGATATATGTAATCAAATTAATTATTTTAAACGTTTTTATATATCAGTTTAATAAACTGGGATGTTATTCATACGTTAACCGAATCCAAATAAAAATATGTATGAAGAGATAACGTCCTCTCGTTTACAAGAAAAGACGTTAATTGATATCTGAGAAAAATTATTAACCAAAAATGTGAAGGACAAATATTTTGACCCCATTTCCAATACGACAAATTAATATGTTACAGCCTATACTGTATATGTGGGCTTAATTCTTGTTATTTTATTATTATTATACTCATAAGTTGGTGAACAATACACTGTCAACTACTCTAACGTGAAAACGTGATCATTTCAATTATATATGAATATCATATAAATAAGCAGCCAAAATATCTCAATTAGAATATAGCTTTAGTGGGGTTGGACGAATCATTCAAAGTTGTTCTTTTGTTTTTAACGTTGCAAGAAAACGCAAAACTGAATCTTTTTTATTGATCATGATTCTTTTCAGTAGCAGAAGTATTTCTGTACTCATGTTCTACTTCCTCCGTTTCGATTTAATTGTTGTTGTAGGGAAAATTTTTCATTTCAAAACAGATATAATTTTAAAGTTTCAATGCAAAATTTATTAAAAAGATTTTTTACTTTATTTTTTATTGATTGAAATATGGTTAAATGAATAGATAATTGTGTTTTTATTTTAGAAATATACAAAATCATTTTTTTTGTTAATTCGTGTACATCAACCTAGAACGACGAATAAAATGAAACGGAGTGAGTAATCAATACCAAACATGGATTGAGATATGCTGAGAAGTTCTAAAGATTTGATCAAAAAACATCTCAGATTAGTAAGAATCTTGACAAATGATGCAATTAAAGAATAGAAATCTCAGGCGAAAAACTCAAATGGTACAAGTAGGTGAACAATTTAACGTGAGTACATTTTGGAGAAATCAGAGTATAAGACTTCACTCGATCTCATAAGTTTCTTCATAGTAACGATCAGAGTACTATGTTGAGTACAATGAATCATGTGCATACTACATAGTCCTAGTTCAGGACAAAATCATTTTCTGGTTACTAGAAAGCCCATTAGTCTACAAGATGTTTTGGCCCCAATTCACTTACCACAGGTATGCAGATCGCCATGTGAACAACATCGAACATTTATGTTATTCAAAGGTGACATCTGAGTGAGATATGATCATAGACATGTGTTTTTTCATTTTTTGGATGTATGCGAGTGAAATAAATGATGAGAAGAAACCACCATCTGCTTTGTTCAACAATACTGTGCTTAAAAAAATACATAACAAACGATGAAGTCTACTACTAATAATACATTACAGCATCGTTAATCAATCCACTAATCAGTGACCAACCCCACATTACATTCCCCAGATTCCCCTAGCCGAAGCCACTCTGCTATTTGATCTAGCAGTTAGTTCATACAAAATCCTCGCAAACGAATCAGAATACTTACCATCTTGAAAAAGTAGCTCAGCAAAAGCGTTCTCATAAGCCAGTAACAACCCTCTGTTCTGTGGCTCAGAGACAAGGTTCTCTAGTATCATTGCAGCTTTCCTGCAGACTTCTGGAACCGGATGCGGAGTCTTTATCACTTTCAACAACCTATCAATCGCCCTGAAAACAATTATCACAGAAGCATAACGATGTGTCACTATAGTATAAAAACGTCTTCATTGTATTTAGTGAAGGATGCATAGTTTTTGTATTTACCATCTCTCACTTGCAAGCTTTAATCTACAATCCATGTTTACTTCCACAAGATTGTAGAGTGCCCCAACAGCTGCAGCTTGTGCATCAACGGCTGGTATGCTCAAGAGATCGACTAGTCTCTTGTGTATCTGCATGAGGTTGGTTCAATTAAGTAACCACAAACCATCACAAGATTACATTATAAAAGAAGTGTTATCAAACCTGTGGAATTAAAGGACTAATGAAAGGTTCATTGTCAGGATTGATAATCAAACGCCCCAGCAGTTCAGCAGCAGCACAGTTCCAAGCTTTGACAGAAGAATTGAGAATCCCTAAGACAGCTTGAACCGCTTGCTTTTCACTAATTGCAGGAGAGTAATGAACGAGTCACGTTAAGTTAGAGACTAAGAAACAAGTTAAGATGCATTCTGATAGTAAACTCTAACTTTATCTTGATGTATGACTGTTTAGACGAGCTGAAAATACGAAGATCCATCAAATGCGCTAGGTTCACGATCGTCTCAAGCGAGTTCGTGACCAGCTCTTCATCCTCTGTTAAAAAATAAAAAAAAATGCAATGAAGCCAAGAAACAGGAACCTATAACACAGTATACTACTCTCCTTACCAGTCATGTGATCGTTAATGCACTGGTAAACAGTTTCCAAGCAGTGGCGATGCTGAGCCATAACAACTTCGTTATCAGGCATGAAGGAGAAGTTGCGGATAACGTTAGATGCAGCAATGGCGCAAAGCTGTTTCTCTGCTCTCCCTTCATCGTCTAGATTGAACAAACCATCCTCCTCATTCCACCACTGAGACGACTCATGTTTGCTCTTTTTCCCTAATGCCTCACCACCTGAAGAGCCAGGTGTTTGAATAGAGGCAAGAGCATCATACTCAGACCCGAATCCTGTAACTGAAGAATTAACACCTAAAGACCTGACTCTAGTTCCTCTCGTCAGGTCCTTTGGGAGAGCAATGTCGCGCCAGTCATCAATGATTAGGAGAAGGGCGTCGAGCAAGCCAGGGATCTTAGCGAGAGGAGTGACATCTCTACGAATCTCATCTCTTTCTTTGAAGGAGAGCAAGGTAAGTGTATTCAAAGCCCATGTCACCTCGCTCTTCAAACCACTCTGTAACGCCAGCACTATTCTTTTGTTGTTCTGCTCTGCTATATATATCCCATCAACAAACAACCAATCATAATCAGCCAAAAAGGAATCTACAAGAGGATCGGATATATTATGAAATTTAGAATATAAAGATTGGTTATTCGGAGCTTTACCGACGAAGGAATTGTGAACGTGAAGAGAAGGACCGAGTAGAGCCGAGGGAGACATTGCCTCCGCCGCCGCCGCGGCGGCTGCTGCAGCTGCAGAGTTTGCACTTGTACTACCGAAGGGACGGCCTCTCTTCGGTAGTGGAGCCGAAGATCCACCGGACTGACCGCCGGATTTCGCAAACTCTCGTTTCTGCATCTCTCTCTCTCTCTCTCTAGATGTTTTGGGTAAAGTTAGGGTAAGTGGATCTTGAGCTAGGGTTGGTCCGGTTTAAGAGTTTTAGGCAATAAATAAAAATATACAAATGTTAATTTAACCAAACTCTCTTGCTTATCTACCCAGTTCCGGTTTACTAAAACTCGGTTCTACATTCCAATTAGGCATATAGTTAATTTAACCAAACTCTCTTAGTCGGCTAGCGGATTCCGGTTTACTAAAATTTGGTTCGACATACCAAATATAGGTTGACGTGGTGGTATGGTTATTGTAGAGACGAAACTTGGAGAGGAAATCGCCAAACCCTGCGCCGCCGTTACTTATAGCTTTCCTATTGCCAATCATCCTGTTTCCAAAAAGATAGTGAGAGAGAGAGAGAGAGATAAGAGGTGTTCTGAGAAGCGAGAAAACTCATCGGAGATAAGTGTTTCTGCTTTACAAGGAAATCTCCAAAGGATTTAGGTAATTTCGGATATCAATTCTTATTTCTTTCAGTTCGATCCAAGTTCATCTCTGTTGAATTCGTAGGTTTTTTTTTTTCAAAGCTGGAGCTTGATTTGAGAATGACTTAGGGTTGATGATTCAGTAAATTGTTAAAATCCTCTAGAGTTGGATTGTAATCAGATCCTTGGTTGAATTAAAGTATTTATGAATCTGCAGGTATAAAAAGGGAAGAGATGGATGAGTTTGATGGTGACGGTAGGAAGATTAGGAACATATGTATCTTAGCACACGTAGACCACGGCAAGACAACTCTCGCTGATCACCTCATTGCTTCCTCTGGTGGCGGCGTGCTTCAGAAGAGGCTCGCTGGTAAGCTTAGGTACATGGACTATCTTGACGAAGAGCAGAGGCGTGCTATCACCATGAAGAGCTCCTCGATTTCACTTCGCTATAATGGCTACTCTCTCAACTTGATTGACTCCCCTGGACACATGGATTTTTGCAGTGAAGTCTCTACCGCTGCTCGGCTTAGCGACGGTGCTTTGGTTCTGGTCGATGCTGTTGAAGGTGTTCATATTCAGACCCATGCTGTGTTGCGACAAGCTTGGGTTGAGAAGTTGACTCCTTGTTTGGTGCTTAACAAGATTGATAGGTTGATTTGTGAGTTGAGGTTGACTCCCATGGAAGCCTATACTCGTTTGATAAGGATTGTTCATGAGGTTAATGGGATTGTCAGTGCCTATAAGTCTGAGAAGTATTTGTCTGATGTTGACTCTATACTCGCCAGTCCTTCTGGTGAGATTACTGACGAGAGTCTTGAGTTGTTGGAGGATGATGAGGAGGTTACGTTTCAGCCTCAGAAGGGTAATGTCGTCTTTGTGTGTGCGTTGGATGGATGGGGTTTTGGGATCTCTGAGTTTGCTAATATCTATGCTGCTAAGCTTGGAGCTAAAGCGGATGTGTTGAAGAAATCATTATGGGGTCCTCGTTATTATATTCCTAAGACAAAGATGATTGTAGGGAAGAAAAGTGCGGGAAGCAAGACACAACCGATGTTTGTGCAGTACGTGCTTAAGCCTTTGTGGGAGGTTTACGAGGCTGCATTAGATCCAGGAGGTGACAAAGCTGTTCTCCAAAAAGTTATTAAAAATTTTAACTTGCGTATTGAACAACGTGAGCTTCAGAACAAGGATCCTAAGAACGTTCTTCAATCAGTGATGAGCCGTTGGCTTCCTTTGTCTGATGCAGTCTTGTCTATGGCTGTGAAGCATCTTCCAGACCCCATCGCAGCACAGTCGTATAGAATCCCTCGCTTGGTTCCAGAAAGGAAAGTTATCGGTGGTAACGATATTGATTCAGGTGTCCTTGCAGAAGCAGAACTTGTTAGAAAATCAATTGAGGCTTGTGACTCTAGCCGTGACTCCCCTTGTGTTGTGTTTGTGTCTAAAATGTTTGCTATGCCCATGAAAATGATTCCGCAAGGTGGAGACCACAGGGAGAGGATGAACGGTTTAAATGATGAGGACAGTAAAAGCGAGTCAGATGAGTGCTTCCTTGCATTTGCTAGGGTTTTTAGCGGTGTTCTTCGTGCTGGGCAAAGAGTCTTTGTGATTTCCGCTCTATACGATCCTCTCAAAGGCGAATCTTCTCAGAAGTACATTCAAGAAGCAGAACTCCACTCAATCTATCTTATGATGGGACAAGGTTTAAAACCAGTAAATGAGGTGAAAGCTGGAAATGTAGTGGCCATAAGAGGGCTTGGACCATATATATCAAAAAGCGCCACCCTCTCATCTACTAGAAACTGTTGGCCCTTAGCCAGCATGGAGTTTCAGGTCTCTCCCACACTTAGAGTGGCCATTGAGCCATCGAATCCTGCAGACATGAGTGCGCTGATGAAAGGTCTAAGACTTTTGAACCGCGCAGATCCCTTTGTGGAGATCACGGTGTCTGCTAGGGGAGAACATGTACTTGCTGCTGCTGGAGAAGTTCATCTAGAAAGATGTATCAAGGATTTGGAAGACAGATTTGCAAGAGTGAACCTTGAAGTCTCTTCGCCTCTCGTCTCCTACAGGGAGACAATTGAAGGTGATGGCTCTAATCTTTTGGAAAGTTTAAGATCTCTAAGCTTGAATGCTTCAGATTACGTTGAGAAGAGAACTCCAAACGGCAGATGCGTTATCAGAGTACACGTCATGAAACTACCACACTCCCTAACCAAGCTGCTTGATGAGAACACTGACTTGCTTGGTGATATCATTGGAGGTAAAGGCAGTCATAGCATTAAGATACTAGAATCTCAAAGCCCTAGCCTCGAAGAGAATGTGGATCCCATTGAAGCATTGAAGAGCCAGTTAGTCGAAGCTGGCGTTTCATCAAGCTCTGAAACCGAGAATGATCGTGAGAAATGTAAAGCTGAATGGGCGAAGTTGCTAAAAAGGATATGGGCGCTTGGTCCAAGAGAGAAAGGTCCAAACATACTATTTGCTCCAGATGGTAAAAGAATCTGCGAGGATGGGTCCATTCTTGTAAGAGGCTCTCCTCATGTCTCTCAAAGACTTGGCTTCACAGAAGATTCTACTGAGACACCATCTGACTCAGCATTGTACAGTGAAGCACTGACTCTCGAGAGCAGCATAGTCTCTGGTTTTCAGTTAGCTACAGCATCAGGACCACTATGCGACGAACCAATGTGGGGATTAGCTTTCACCATTGAGTCTCATCTCGCAGAAAATTCCGAAACAGAGAAACAACCTGAAAACTTTGGAATATTCACAGGACAAGTCATGACAGCTGTCAAAGACGCATGTAGAGCCGCCGTGCTTCAGAGAAATCCACGGATCGTGGAAGCAATGTACTTCTGCGAACTAAACACCGCACCGGAGTATCTTGGTGCCATGTACGCGGTTCTGAGCAGAAGACGAGCTAGAGTTCTCAAGGAAGAAATGCAAGAAGGGTCGTCTCTGTTTACAGTCCATGCCTACGTGCCCGTTTCAGAAAGTTTTGGTTTTGCAGACGAGCTGAGAAAAGGAACGTCAGGTGGTGCGAGTGCTCTGATGGTTCTGAGCCACTGGGAAATGCTCGAGGAAGATCCCTTCTTTGTTCCCAAAACGGAAGAAGAGATCGAAGAGTTTGGTGATGGAGCAAGCGTGCTTCCCAACACGGCGAGGAAGCTCATCAACGCCGTGAGACGCAGGAAAGGGTTACACGTTGAGGAGAAAGTGGTTCAACACGCCACTAAACAGAGAACCTTGGCTCGTAAAGTCTGAGTTTTGTACTGTTTTTTTGTCCGTTTGAAATGGTTTCGGTCTTGTCTTTTTGCTACTTGTGCTCTCTTCGGTAGGGGTGGGCGTTCGGGTACCCGTTCGGGTTCGGATCGGGTATTTCGGATTTTCGGGTATTTCGGTATAGGAGTGTAATACCCGTTCGGGTATTTCTTTATTTCGGGTCGGGTTCGGGTATTTTTAGTTCGGGTTCGGGTATTTCGGGTCGGGTTTTCGGATATTTAGATTTTGGAAAAAATATTAAAATTTTCATTTCTCAAGTCTTTTAATATTTAAAAAATATAAATTTCACTTAACTGATTTTCTTATTTTCTGATAATCGAATGATTAATAAATTTGAAGATAACATTTTACAAATAAAAGATAATAAATTGATTATTATTTTTAAATTTTGGATGTAACTTTTGTTAATGAATGAAATAAAAATCTTGACATGCATTTTAAATGAGTAAAAATTTCACCTTTTTCTAATTATATGTAAATTATCTAATTTTGAACTACGTGCATAATAAAAATAAACATTTTGAATAAAATTAAAGAAGTAAACTAGGAATATAGACCTAAGTATACATATGTTCGGTTATCTTCGGATATCCATTCGGGTTCGGGTATTACCCGTTCGGGTTCGGATATCCAATCTCTCCTAATTCAATATCCGTTCGGGTATTTTGCTACTTCGGTTCGGTTTCGGTTCGGGTTTTTTCGGTCGGGTTCGGGTACGGGTTCGGGTATCGGGTAAAATGCCCACCCCTACTCTTTGGTACATGTTCGAGAAATTATAAGCGAAGGAAACATGATATTATACTTTTATAACTAGGTGTTTTGTCCGCATTTATGGGCTTAATAATTTTCCAAATTACTAAATAAATATATTATCACTTCGAGAACCATTAAAATAAATTATTTGTATGCTTTTTGTATATTTAATAATTAATTAAATATTAATTTTATATAAAATAAAGTTTTCTTATTTTAATAATATATTTTTATTACATAATATTTTTTGAAAATATTCATATATACATAAAAATATATATAGGTATTTATATTTATTTTTAAAATATTTTTATGCAAAATATTTTGGATCACATAATATATAATTTTTTAGATAATGATGAGAATCAAATTAATGAAATTCATTTTTAATTTGTGAATAATTTTATATTAAAAAATCTAATCTAATTATTTATTAAGAGTAATGAAAATTTTAAATGCTTCAAATTTTACCATGAGAGAAGGAAAATTGTTTTTAAAATAGAAATGTAAACTAATTGTTCTTTTTCAGTTATATAAAATTAATATTATTTTTGGATCACATAATATATAACTTTTTAGATAATAATGAGAATCAAATTAATGAAATTCATTTTTTAGATTTTGGATAAATCTTACTATTAATAATTTTAATCAATTACTAATCAAATAAATTTATTTTCGTTTTTATTTTTAGCTTAATTATATATTTTAAGTCACTTAATATTCTTTTTTCAATTATTTAAAATTAAGAATTTTATTTGATTAATATTTAGTTATATACTTTATGTTTTCAACTTTATATTTTAAAAAAATTCAGATAACAACACAACATACATATATCAATTATATTTATATTTTAAAATATTTTTAGATTTTGGATAAATCTTACTATCGTTAATTTTAATCAATTGTTAATCAAAAAAATAGTTTTCCTTTTCATTTTTAGCTTAATTATATATTTTAAGTCACTTAATATTCTCTTTTCAATTATATAAATTAAGAATTTTATTTGATTAATATTTAGTTATATACTTTATGTTTTCAAATTTATATTTATGTTTTCAACTTTATATTTAAAGAAATTCAGATAACAACACAACATACATATAGGAATTATATTTATATTTTAAAATATTTTTAGATTTTGGATAAATCTTACTATTATTAATTTTAATTTTAATTTTAATCTTAATTATATATTTTATTCATTAAGTGTAATATTGATATTAACCACTCTAAGTGTATTTTACCCGCACTTGCGGGCTTAATAGTTTTAAAACAATTATAATAACTACACTATAAATTCAAAAACTTTAGAATAAAATTATTCTCACGTTTTTGAAATATTTAATAATTAACTAAATATTAATTTTTGTATTCAATATCTTTTATTTTAATAAATTATCTTTTGTTACATAAAATAAATTTAAATTATCCATATATACATAAATTATATTTATTTTTTAAATATATGAAGTAAAATATTTTAGATAATATAATATAGACCAAACTAATGATTTTTTAATTTATGGGTAATTATATATTAACAAATATAACTTAATTATTTATTAAGAATAATAAAGATTTTTCAACGCTCTAAATTTAAATGTGAGCGTGAACAAATTATTATAAGAATTATTTTAAGATAACAACACAATATATACGAATTATCTTATTTTAAATATTATTAATATGTCAAAACCACCCAAATCTTGGTTAATTTTTTTCTTTTTTGAAAAAGGACATAATCTTGCTTAATTGTTTATTATGTTTAATAATCGAATATAGAATGAATTAATCTTATTATTCAGCATCATGATTTCAATAAAATCCAAAATCTTTTTTCTTTATCTTTTCTTTTTTGTGCCATGAAGATGCAAAAAAATGGAAAACATAATACAGCACATAAATTATACCTTTAAACATAATCTAAGAAAGAGATGACACAAAGTTGATCAAACGATTAGATAGTTACTTTCATCTTATTAGTCGTATCCTTTCTTCTTTCTATTGTCTTTTAATACCACTTCTTCCTCCATCCTATTTTTTTTTTTCTTCTGTAACTGTCTCCATCAGTGACGGAGCCAGAAATATTTTTTATCGGGGTCAATAATATTTTATTATTAAATATAAGTTATATTATATAAATTTAATAAATTATTATATGTACTCTAAAAATATTTTTTGAAAATAAATTAATTATATATTTCTTTAAAATATTGACTATTAGTGAAAAATTAAACATCTCTAGAAAATATTATAATTATAATTTAATTAATCTGACTAACTATTAAATAGTGACTTTTGTATAAGTGATGAAATTGACCAGTTTTTACTTAGTGTATCAAAGATCAACACAATTGGTAGTTGTTTTAGTATGTGTAGAGAATACGTAAAAATAGTATTACTTTATTTAAATTATGTATAGAAAGAAAAAAAGTTAACTACAAACATTTACATTTCTATTATGAAAACAAGAAACTTCTTAAAATTTCCAATACAATCGAAACTTGTATATATTTGTATATTAAATTTTAATAACATGATAATTATGTATAAGATATAGAGAAAAAACACGTTTTTATTACTTTTGCAAGCTTATTTGTGTTATCTATACCACTAACATGGATATAATGATCAAATACAAATACTTTCAGTTAGATTAAAGTAAGCTTCAAATACGTAGGAGTCAGGAGAAATTTTTGACTGGGGTCAATACTAAACATTAATGAAAATCATTGTTGATAATTAAAATTGACTGGGGTCAGCTGACCCCCTACCCTTTACCTGCCTCCGCCCCTGGTCTCCATCTTACTTATTACCCAGAATTAGGGGTGGGCGTTCGGATACCCGTTCGGGTTCGGATCGGGTATTTCGGATTTTCGGGTATTTTGGTATAGGAGTATAAAATCCATCCGGGTATTTCGGAACTTCGGGTCGGGTTCGGGTATTTTTGGTTTGGGTTCGGTTATTTCGGGTCGGGTTCGGATATTTAGATTTTAAAAAAAAAATTCATTTTTAGGTTTCTTGTATTTAAAATTTTAGTTTTCGATTAACTGACTTTTTATCTTTTTAATAGATTGAATTATTAATAGATTTAGAGGTAAATTTCAAAAAAAAATAGACATTCATTTGACTATTATTTTAAGAAATTGGATGTAACTTTTGTTAATACATGAAACAAAAAGTTTGATATTCACTTAAAGTGAATATCAAATCATTTTTCTCCATAATTATATGTATATTATATAATTTTAAAGTATGTGTGACATCAATATAAATATTTTAAATAAAATGAGAGATGGAAATTAGAAATATAAAGATAAGTATATATATGTTCGGTTATCTTCGGATATCCATTCGGGTTCGGGTATTACCAGTTCGGGTTCGGATATCCAATCTCTCCTAAATCAATACCCATTCCGGTATTTTGTTATTTCGGTTCGGATTTCGGTTCGGGTTTTCTGGATCGGGTTCGGGTGCGGCTTCGGATATCGGGTAAAGTGTCCACCCCTACCCAGAATTATAGTAATACATAAATTTTACGATAACCTAAAATAATGAAAAAGAAAACTGAGTGAGATGATTGTCAATAAAGAAAACCCCTTTTTGTGCTATGAATATGTAAACAAAAAATAAGAAATAGAATGCATGAACTACGTACAATTTGCAAACAAACATATAATAACTTAAGCAAGAGACCTTTTTCGAGAAAATAACTTAAGCAAGAGATGACACAAAGTTGATCAAACGATGCTCTTTCAGAAAAAAAGAAACTGATTGTTTCCTTCACTACAAGAAAAAGTGGTATTAATAGCAGAATATGATAGCACGATTTTCGTAAGTGCCATGAAAGACCAAAAAAAGAATCTGGTTAACATTAATAGCATTTTATTAATGTTGTTGTGAAAAACTTTGAGAGTGGGAAGGGAAAATCAATAATACCGCTATACTTGAATGAAAATTACACGAGCGCCAAATATATTCCCTCGTTAAGATAATAATTTCTTTACTTAGGTTAAATGGAAAAAAAAAATCAGTATCACCACGAGACTTGAAAAAAAAAGAGACAACCAAGACCAATACACTTTTACCTTCAAACATCTGGGAAAAAAGCTCTCGATAGAAACCAAACCCTAAGTACGACGGATCTCCCCCGGTGCCGGTAGCCGTAACCGGTCTCGGAGGCCTCTCTTCCCCCTCCTCCCTCCACCGTCTCTACTTCTCTCTCAAACCCACTCCTCCCTCCACCGTCTCCTTCGCTTCCCCTCACTCCGCCGCTCTCTCCTCTACCGCCATCAACCTCCTCGACTTCCTCCGTAGCCATCCCGACGACTCCTCCGCCCTCCGCCTCTTCAATTCCGCCTCCAAGCACCCCAACTTCTCCCCTGACCCTGCTCTCTACGACGAGATCCTTCTCCGGCTAGGCCGCTCCGGCTCCTTCGATTCGATGAAGAAGATCCTATCCGACATGAAGAAGACCTCCTCCTGCGAAATGGGTACTTCTCAATTCTTGATTTTGCTAGAGAGTTACGCTCAAATTCGACTCGCACGACGAGATTCTCGTCACTGTTCACTGGATGATTGATGAGTTTGGGTTAAAACCCGATACACATTTCTACAACCGGATCCTGAACGTCCTCGTCGACGGCAACAATCTGAGACTCGTTGAGAGTGCTCACGACCAGATGAGCGTCTGGGGGATTAAACCAGATGTCTCCACGTTTAACGTTCTCATCAAAGCCTTGTGTAAAGCCACGTTTATGATCCTGATGCTATCTTGTCGCTGCATTCTAGTATACTCTTCTCTTTTACTCATGAGTTGAGTATTAAAATTGTGTGAAATTTTTCAAAGACAGAAGATGTCTGCCTGCATGAGTGTTATACTCTCGGTTCTGAGGCTAAACCTGTCTAACTATATATTGTCTCTACTTTTGGTCCCAAGAGGAATAGTTTGTTGGTTAATGGTATGGTTCTGTTTGATAGATTTGCAAAGAGGAAGTTAGATGACTCAGTTTTCTTGGGAAATCGGCTCCAGATTTCATATGCTCCCGAGTTCGAGAGCCTCAGTGACACCAAGGATAAGTTGGAAACAAGGAGGAAAGAAGTGCTTTCAATATCCAACCGTAAGCTTTTTTGCTTTCCCACCTCAGGTAGTCTTCTTACAAAAAAAACAGAAAGAAAGGTTTTTTATCAATCATTAGTTAGGAATTGTACTAGTAAAGTGTGTTTTGTGGTATACTAAACTTTTTAGACGATTGACAACTCTATATGTTTTATCTTGTGAACAGCTCAGAAAGCCAAGAGCAGCGTCTCACAAGTCACAAAACCAGCTTTGACCCAAAAGGATAATTTCTCACCACAAACGGTTAAAACTGTGAGGGAGAAACTCAACAAGGTAAACAAATCTTCCCCAAGTTTGTAACATAGAGTTTAAGCATTAGCTTGCTCGAAAATAAAAAGAGACCATTGTTGTGTTTGCTGAATTGTTTGGACTGTTTCCTTTTAATTGTTTTACTCTCCAACTCTAGTTTCTTCCTTGATTTAATTGATATTTATACTTTACACTTCTACAGTGCAATGAATAAACAGTTCGTCGCAGTTTGTGCAACACCATCAGGTTCAAACTTTAAATTTATTTTCTCTCCTTCTTCTTCTTGTTTTAGCTTCTTTTTTCTTTTCATGTAAATGTGTGTTCTCTTTCGCAGATGTCGAGACTTCTTCCAAGGATGAATCACTTTTGATTACGACTGTGGAAACCAGAAACAGCAACGAAGTCCTCGTTGATATATTAATCTTTAGTGTTCGTCTTGCTTTCTTGTTTGCGGTTTATGTAGGTTTCTAACTTGCTACAAATTCACTAAGTCCTCGTGTTCAGGGGCTAGATTCTGAGCTTAGTGCTGACGGTGTTCTCTCATATGTTACGAAGTAAGAATGCCTGCTGCTACGGGTGGGGTGGAGTACTGTCGGTGTCTACAGAAATCTTGCTGCAACGTAAGAAAGGGTGCTAAGAACGGATCATTTGATGTGGAGTAAGAACTGTATCATCTTCTCTTTTTTTTCTTTGCAAATGAGACTTGTGTTCTTCTTTTGAGATTTGTAACTTTAAATTGTATCTCCTTTGGAATTATGACAAAAATGTTGTGTGGGATATTATATTTTTTATTATGGAATACAATTTCATCTTCATTACAGGTTACTATTTTGCAATTGCAGTGGTTCATATGATCAGCATATGGTATAATTTTAAGTTATAGAAGACTCACTGAACGCGAATAATATAAGCTACAACTCAATATATACAACTCAATATCAGTGCTATAAAACATAAAATAAAGCGCACCAAAAATGAGCTAGTATAACATGAATCATAGCAATGACATATAGCTACAAATGAATTATTTATAGCAAAGTATATCTACTATTATATAGTTTAATATAGCATGGTTCATGTGTCATTAATAAATATAAAACAGCATTTAACAATACGCTATTATATGTTATCCTATTATAGCGTCTGGTAAAAACGCTATCATATCCTACCATCCTATTATAGCGTCGGCTGTAATAGCATTTATGAAAACGCTATAAAAATACTAACATAGCGCTAATCGTCTGCTATCAATGCCCATATTTGTTGTAGTGCTTTTTCTTTTTATTGTCAGTCTAATACCTCTTCTTCCTCCATCTTACTTATTAGCCAAAGATAGTCATAATAATTGTACGGGAACCTTAAATAATAAAACTTATATAGAAAACCTGAGTGAGATGATCGTCAATAAAGAAACCAAAATAAATATATACTAATGTAGATATATGTTATTATATTATTTTAAAATAATTATTATATACAAATCCATTAAGGACAGTATCGATATTAACCGCTCTAATTTTTAACGTGGGAACTCCGTTGCGAAAATTTACTTCGCAAATAATAGTATAGATTGTTGTGAAAAACGATTATCACTCAGGCTGTTCCGACATGGCCCAAAAGTTTTGGACCTATATTCGAAAGTCCAGTCTGATCCCAATAGAGTTGGGCTTTTTAGTACATGATATTTTTGAAAAAAAATTGTTTCAAATTATATTATTTTTCAATTTTCTATAAGAATTTATTCGGTTAAAGTTAATGTTATGTGACTAATGATATCATACATTTTATTTCATTACAAGATATGAGCCCGTTGCGTTGCAACGGATTTTATTTAATGTTTTAGTTTAATACGAAAACATAAAATAATAATTATTATTATAGTTTTATGATTTTTTTACCTATACTGTGTGAGATTTATTTTATAATTAAAACCTCGTTTTCACACATAAATTCAAGTTAATATTTATATTTTATAATCATAGTGCATAGATGAATATTATAAACTTTGTAGTTAAGATTAAATAATATACTATACTTAAACGTTTTAACTCAACACAATTCAAAATAAGAAATTGAACGAAAAGTAAAATGAAATGTAAGTCAAATACATCAATCTAGTCAATGACAACATTATACACATTCTTATGTACTAACTTGATGCTTTACTAAATAAGTTTTTAAAAGTTTATTTTGCTAGGACATTTTAAAAAGGAAAACATTCTATTTTATAAATCTTCTTTTTATTTACAATTAAAAATAAAAATAATATTAAATACTATTTTACCTTTTTGGTTTAAAATTTTAGAAAAGGAAAATCGGTCATATAACCTATTATAGTTAACTTTTCTTTAGAATTTCAGAAAAAAAAATTATCAATATATATATTTTTATCATAATGTTTTATCAATTTAATAATTCTCACTATATATATTTAATCATATTAATTAACAACTTTGAAGAACCAAACTCAATATAATGTTTTACAATTATATATTCTTTGGATTTTAGTAAAGGAAATTAGTATTAAATAAAATACTTTCAGATCTTTTTTGTGTATGATATTTTAAAAAGGAAAATTTCTATAAAAATTACTACGAAACAATTTTTAAATTATTATTTTATACTATTAAATATATTTTTCAGTTACTGTTTTATAAAAGTCGTTTTTATTATCTTATATATTAGTATATATATATTTTTAATCATTATATATTTTAACATATGTCACAATATTAAAAGGAAAATTACTATCAAATAGTATTTTGCAATTATCTTTTGTTTAGGATTTAAAAATTTGAAAATTATTTTTAATTATTATATATTTTAACACATGTCACAATATTAAAAGGAAATTACTATAATATTTTGCAATTATCTTTTGTTTAGGATTTAAAAATAGAAAATTACTATAAATAATATCTTTAATTATAATTTTAAACATCTTTTGTTATTATTTTATAAAACATGTCACAATCTTAAATATAAAAATTTCAAGTGTCATGATCATGTTAATTAGTAAGTTTGAAGAACCAAACTTTATATAATAAGATTTATTGTACTTGTAGGATTTTATAATTCGTTTTTGTTTAATATTTTTTTTAAATTTAATATTTATCTTTATAATTCTCTTTCCTTAGTATCTTTAAGAAAATAATTTTTTTTGTAAAAAATTAAAAAAATTACTTTCAAATAGCACTTCACAATTTTTTTGTTCAGAATGAAAAACAATTACAATCAAAATATTTTAACAATATATAATTCTAAGAGATTATGTAATAGTAATTTTTCTTTTCTAAAATTCTCTAGAGAATAGTAATTTTCCTTTTATAAAATTAATATAAAGAGAACCTTAAAATACTATTTTGTAATGAAAATTTTCTTTTTAAAAATTTCTTTTATATTCTAAACAAAATATTGTATCATATTTTTGACACATGTCATAATCTTAAATATTTATTGACACGTGTCATAATCTTAAATATTTATTAACACATTCGCAATCATGTTAATTAGTAACTTTGAAGAACCAAGCTTTATATAATAAGATCGTTTGTGTTGTTATTAGTAAATAATCTACGCTATTATTTATGAAGTGATTTTACATACTTGTCAACTTCTCCATATTGTTAGCTGATTTTGCTTATTTATCATTGTTTATTTTTTATTTGTCATATTTTCAATAATTTTATTAATTTACTTATTTTTTTATTTTTAATGATTTATTTTTATTTATCATATTCTCCATAATTTATGTTATTTATTTATTTCTCATGTTCTTAATGATTTTAATTGATAATTTTATTTATTATCATATTTTAAAATAATTTCAGGTGGTAATTTTATTTTTACCTACTTGTCTTGTTCTTTATGATGTTAAGCTATTTTATTTATTTGCCATGTTTTATTTTTTAGAAGCTTGTTTTTTATATTCCATGATTTAAATTGAGTCATTAGTTTTAGTAAATAACTTTTGAATTGTTAGTTTTAGAACATTTTCCGTGATTATTTAATAAATATTTTCATTATCTTAAGGAATCGTTATTATTTACAAGTATTATCAAATTTTAGCAATAATTTTCCTTTATGATGAATTATCTTACCAATCAAAATATGAGTCCAAAAAATACAATATCTCACTGTTAAAACAATTAAAAATCCAGTACATGTATAGTTTATTATTTTAGTTTGTAAAATTTTAGTTAAATAAAAGTATATTTTTAATTATTATATTTTTTTTAATAATGTCATCATCGCTGAAAAGGAAAATCATATAAAATGCAAATAAGATCTCGATGAAAAAGGGTTTGATTTCATAGGTTTTGTAGATTTATCTTTTATGTTATTTTAAAATATTAATAAATTTTTATCTAGTTACAATGATGATGTTATTCTTTACATGTGTGATTTAGTGATAGAATAAATAAAAACTTTTGTAGGTACCAAACCATTTTCTATATTTCATTATAATTAAAATGTAAATTATATCTTCTGATTAATTTAATATTTGAAACTATTTGAACTAATTAAATTAACTTTTTAAAAAAATAATTAGAATTACATTTGTCCGCACAAGTGTGCGGACCATTATCTAGTTAATGATGATTTCTTTTATTTTGAAACAGTAAGAAATTAAATATTTTTTTAATATGTGCATAGTTTTAAACCGTCGTGTATGAGAAAAAGGGAGAGTAGATGCTATTTTCACCATTTTAAAACATTTAAGTTTTCACAAAAATTATAGTAAACTTTCATCTTTAAATACAAAATAACTAGGTGTTTTGCCGGCATATACGAACACAATTCTTTTGTTTGTTCAACAAAGTCTTCATTACTAAAAATAAAATAAAAATATATTTTTTATGTTTTTTGAATTATACTTTTTTGAAATTCAAACTTTAATAAAATTATTTTTTCTCGGTTTTTTCGAATTTTTTCCAAAATTTCCCTTTGAAAATCGAAATTATTTTTCAAACTATTAAAATTTTTATTTAGTATCTATTTATATATTTATTAGAATCCTAAATTTTACATTCCTCCAAAAAAATATCTACTGTGGAAATATCAATTTTAATATGTTTCACCATTTGGTAAAAGAAATGTTTCACCATATGATAGGATATTATATTTTTAAAAAAAAATTAATTAAAATAAAATAAATATCAATATATATATATATATATCAGATTCAACTTTAAAATCAGATTTAAAATTTTTTAAAAAATTAATAAAAGAATTTATATTTTCATAAAATATTAATTATGACCATCCCATCATCGTTAATATAAATATTTATTCATATTTAGCCATAAAACCATATTTTCTTAGGAAATTTTATACCCTGAAGTCTAAAAAAGTTAATCGTGATTTATGTCAAGAAGACTATAGCAGAGAGGCTTTTTCAGTGCCAAGAAATCGTTGATTGTATTAACAACAAGGCCCAATAGTTCGATACAAAAGATGGACTCTGTGGCAAGTAAGTTTGTAAACTGTCATCAATTGGTCTTTCTCTCCATGAAGAAGTGTTGATATTAATACTCCCATAACAAAAATAAAGCTACACTGATAAAATCACTCACAGTTTTGAAATATTAATTATACATGAAACCTGGGAGGCTCTACTAAAACATATCTGATATAAAAACCTCTCTTCAGTACCTAACATTACAGTTCTGACTCGCACGCTTATAGACACTTATCGCTCTAATTGTTTTCGTCCTTGTCATCTCCTCTAGCGTAGTCTGCATTATCGGTAAGATATATGTTGCCGCAAGCTTCGGATGTGTCTTATATCTTTGTGGCACTTCCTTACCTCCGCAAAACCAATCCAAGACTCTGTTAAATCCTGGTGGAGGCTTCTCAGAGAGCTTGGGGTCTTTCAAAGCATCCTTACCAAACCTAATAACCGCAGCTAGGTCATGCATGAGCATGTCCTCCTTCATAAGTTTGTCCTCGAGGTTACTCATTTTCTCGTTTAAAACCTCATTAGAGGAAGATCCCACTTCAGCTTCAGGTCTAATCTGATACGATGGCGTGACCTCCACGCTTTCTTCGCGTCTGCGTTTGCGTTTGGGTAGACGGGAATAACCTAACAACGTTTCAAACTCTTCTTTTAGAGTCGTGTGGTCGCGTAGAATCTCGTCGAGTTGTTCCATCAGAGTCGTCTCGATATCAGCTGAAAACGCTAACGCAATTATAAACGCTTAGTACACACTCTTGCCAAGGGGTTTGATTTTCTTCAAGAACTCTTCCTTACGTTCCACGTTTGATTCCGCGTTCTCTTTCTTCTCGTTGTTTCGTATTACACGAGAAGCAAAACCCGACATAAGCTGATGGAACTCTTCGAGTAAACCTTTGTGATCACGGAGAATCGAAACGAGATGTTTTTTGAGAGTGCTGTAGGTTTTAAAACCAGATCGATAACACTGAATAGCGCAGCAGAATCGATTGAAGATGCATGTTTCATCATCGGCCTGTTTCAGTTTCCTCATAAACTCAACGATTCTTTGAGTCTCTTCATCCGAATGATCATTCACCGTTTGAAAAAACAAGTCTGTTGACGGTGTTTCCTGACTCCTCTTACGTGGTCTCTTCTTGCTGTCGTTTCTCATGATTGTTGTTGTTGTTGCTTTCTTGTCTCTACTATGGATGAGCGGCTTTGAGTTTATATGATGAATTGAACGAATGAAGAGGGGGTTGGTAACGAGTGATGTATTTATACTGGTGTAGGGCTCTTTGCTTATTTCCTTTTATTCTGTTTCTGCACTTATCCTAATACTACCCGAGTTACGTTTTATTATGTGTTCCTAATCCTGTTTGAGTTTATATATTTTCTTTTTTCGTTGGAATTTTCCATAAAGTTGAATAATTTTTGGATTTATGGGACCATCTAATTTGGACTAACTATTGTAAGATTAAGGAAACTGTGAAAGCAAAAAAAAAGAAATTATGTAGCTTTACAAGGTTTAATCCATTTCTTCTTGTGGATGAGGTCGTTTCTTACTAAAATCTGATATTTTATTAACTTTTAATTTATGAAGACAAAAAGATTGGCATAAGAAATCAATATGTGTAATTCTAAAGGTATTACTGAACTATGTATCAAGAAAACATGATTGGCATATTCAAGCAAACTGTGTGGTTACTGGAGAAGGATTGTATGATAAGCTTGGTTGATTGCTCAGCAAGTTACAGATAACACTACAATTTAAAAAGAGAAAAACAGAGTATTGTTCTCTGTTTCTTACTCTAAACCCTTAGCTAGATTTCATCTTCTTCATCGTGAATGATTCAAAACATTGAGGTTATATGGCAGGATATCTTCTACAAGGACTGCAGTTATAAGGCCAAGTATGCCTTGTGCTTCTCTTGACTCTTCTCTTTGATTTCATCTGAAAATTTGTAGATGAGTTTTGCTCTGATTTACTCTTGTAGAAATTAGAATCTAAACTGAAATCTTCGGGAGAAACCCTTATAACGTAACAGGTATCTGTATCTGCAGTCTTCTCTATTGTAATTTGTTGTTACTTGTTACTCAGGACTGTTTTATTTATTTATGTAGACTATAGAGAGAGCTCACATGCCAAAGAACTTGTGGGAGAGGAGTAAGCTGCCTAGAAACTATGAGGAAGGCCATTGAACTCATTGATAAGCACTTGGTGAGAGCTGAGAGATTGATCTCCACATTTTGAGTTCTTCCCTCGGTAATGCTGATCTATTATGGTCTTCTTATGTTTCAGTTGTACTGGCCAAGTTATTGCAGCACAAGGTTATTATACGGATTTGAATAATAACATGTATAACAACACAGATATTTTATTATAACGCTGTGAAACATTTTTGAAACTATTTTGCAAATATATTTCCTTGTTTGGTATTTGTTTTATAACTTCACTATATAAAATCGCTCGTATTTTGAAATATTGTTTGTATCATCAACAAGGGCCCAGACCCAGTATTTGACACATAAGATGGACTCTGTGGCAAGTAAGTTTGTAAACTGATATCATTAAGTCTTTGAAGAAGTGTCATATTTAAACTGATTGAAGAAAATCAATATCCCTCCACGTCTCAGAACAAAGATAAAGTATAACGCTGCTCGTAAAATAAAATCACTCACTGTTTTGACATATTACATAAAACCTGGGAGACTACTACTAAAACATAAACGAGATTCATACCAAATATAAAAAAAATCTCATTCACTACTTAACATTATTCTTCCGACTAGCACGGTTATAGACACTTATCAACCTACTTGCTTTGGCCCTTGTCATCTCCTCATGCGTATACTGTAACATAGGTAACATATATATCGCTGCACGTTCCGGACGTGTCTTATATTCTTGTGGCACCTCCTTACCTTCATAAAACCATTCCAAGACTCTGTTAAATCCTAGTGGAGGCTCCTCAAATCGGTTCGGATGTTTACCAAACCAAATAACATCAGCTAGGTCATTGATGAGCATGTCCTCCTTCATAAGTTTGTCCTCGAGGTTATTCCTTTTGTTATCGAGGCAACGCTGGCTCCTCTTCTGCGATGATGCGACGACGTCGGGATCATAAGGACTGTCCAAATAGTACTTGTCGTTTAAAACCACATCAGAGGAAGATCCCACTTCAGCTTCAGGTCTAATCTGATACGATGGCGTGACCTCGACGCTTTCTTCGCGTTTGCGTTTGAGTAAACGGGAATCGACCAAGAACGTTTCGAACTCCTCTTTTAGAAACTTCTGGTCGCATAGAATCTCCTCGAGTTGTTCCATCAGAGTCTCGATATCAGCTGAAGACGCTAACGAACTTATAAACGCTTTGTACACACTCTCGCCTAGGGCTTCGATTTTCTTCAAGAACCTTATCGTGCGCTCCACGTCTGATTCCGCGTTGTCTTTCTTCTTCTCGTTGTTTCTTATTACACGAGAAGCAAAACCCGACGTAAACTGATGGAACTCGTCGAGTAAACCTTTGTTATCACAGATAATCGAAAGGAGACTGTTTTCGAGACTCGTGTAGGTTATATAACCAGATCGATAACACTGAATCTCGCCGCAGAATCGATTGAACATGCACGTGTCATCATCGGCATGTTTCAGTTTCCTCATGAACTCGAAGAGTCCTTGTCTTTCTTCATCTGAATAATCAGTCAGAGTTTGATAAAACAAGTCTCTTGACGGTATCTCCTGACTCCTCCGACGTGGTCTCTTCTTGCTGTCGTTTCTCATGATTGTTGCTGCTTTCTTCTCTCTACTATGGATGAGCGGCTTTGAGTTTATTATGATGGAATTGAACGAATGAAGAGGGGGGTGGCAACGAGTGTGTATTTATACTAGTGTGGTGTAGGGCTCTTTGCTTTATTTCCTTTTTTTGTTTTGTTTTTGCATTTATCCTGATATACCAGAGTTACATTTATTTTATCGTTCCTAATCCTGTTTGCGTTTATAATATTTCCTTTTTTGGTCGGAGTTTTCCATAAATTTAAATAATTTCTGGATTTGTGGGACCATCTAATTTGGAGTAACTGTAAGATTAAGGAAACATAGAAAAGCAAAAAAGGAAATTATGTGGTTTTTTTTTATTTCGTAAAATATGTATACTTTACAAGGTTGAATCCATTTCTCCTTATGGATGAGGTTGTTTGATATTACTTTTTTTTTTGTTTGATATTTACTTAAATATGATATTTTATCAACTTTTAATTTATGGAGACAAAAATATTTGCATAAGTGGACACGCTCGGCCCGTTGGCTTTAGCTACAGAGAAACCGAGTAACGATCTGATGGAGAATAAACCGGTCGGTCGAACCGGGCCGTTGATTACAAACGTCATGGGGAGGAATCTGTTGGCTCAAGCGGTTTATCAGGTCACTGTGTTGTTGGTGTTTCAGTTTCGAGGGAGGGAGGGAGGTTTTTGATGTGACGGAGAGAGTGAAGAACATCTTGATATTCAATATACGTTTGTGTTGTGTCAGGTGTTTAATGAGTTTAACGCGAGGAGTCTTGAGAAGAAGAATGTGTTTGAAGGGATACACAAGAACAGGCTCTTTGTTGGGATCATTGTGGTGACTGTGGTTTTGCAAGTTGTGATGGTTGAGTTTCTCAAGAGGTTTGCTGATACTGAGAGGCTGAGTTGGGGTCAGTGGGGAGTTTGCGTGGCGATAGGATTCTGAGTCAGATGTCGTAAACACACTGATTTAAGATTATGCAATGTACATAGGCAAGTTAACAATAGTACCTATGTACTATAGGTACTATACAAAATTATCAAAATCAGGTTTTCTTTCACAGTTTCACAAAACAATTTGCACTCATGAAAAGCATGCAAGTGAAACTGAACAAATGCACGATCAATTACAAACTTCATTGCATTTCGCTTCTAACCATTATGTTTCAAATGTTAAGCCAAAGTTGCATAGAAATAGCAAAACTGCTTCTTGTTGTTTTCATATAAACACAATCGTTTCATATGGTACAAGTTTTCACCAGAAAGTGATTGGATCAAATATTACAACTTTCGTAAAGGAAACAGTCTTTTATGTATTTTTATTTTGAAAAAAGGTCCGGCCAGATTTATATATAGGCTTCTCCTATACAACAACGACAGTTGCCTCAAAGGTCCACAACACAAATCAGAGACAGTTTTTAAACGACGCAGAGACAGCTTCATTGTCCTAGTCTTAGGCTGGAACCACTTCCGGTAGTTTACCTGCCGGAGACAAGCTGTCATAGTAATCAACAAGAACTTGCCATCCACCTGGGCACATGAATCCATCCGGAGGGTTTTCTTTGTTCTTGGCCAATGTGCGCATCTGAAAACAGAGAATGGTTTTTATCAGTAAACCATGCAGAATGTAACAATGTTGGATTGTCATTGGGAGATAGTGAATTACCTTAGTGCCGGAGATGAACAAGAAATCTTGAGGCCTCGAGGGATCAAAGAAAGCCATTTTGCCTTGTGTCTTGTCATATGCGGCAACCTGACAGACATAGAAACCAATAAATCAGATCTCTCAACACTGCCAAAAACACAAAAGTGTGGAACTTTTGAATACCCTGAAAGGAAGGATGTTGAGTCTTTCAAGTCCAGGAGCCATGCTTAGTACTTTCTTTCCATGATCAGCATCGTAAAGATCACGTTTTTCAACTGGGTGACCCATCCCGGCTGGATCACGGCCCACAATGTAGAAGTTAGCACCTGCATTGATTCTACCCTTTGCGTGCCACTGCACTTCGGTTGGACCAGCGTAATGCATAGGAGACGGGAATATGGAAACCACTGTTGTCTCTGGATCAAGAACACCGTCCTCTAGCACCTGTTTGAGATTCATATACCCATTTAGCAAATGTTGTTTCTCTCACTCAAAGACACACAATCAATAATACCTTCTCGTGCTGCTTCATCCTCCAACTCAGAGGAACATCATCAGCCTTCGTGTACCCTCCCAATGGATGAAGCAAAAGGATAGGGTTCTTGTATCCCATCTCAAGAAGTCTCCTCCGAGTATCAGTCATAAGAAGTGCGTGACCGTTGTGAACCGGGTTCCTAAGCTGGAAAGCAAAGACAGCATCGGCACCACGCTTCTCCAGCTCCTTGCGAAGCTCAGCAGGGGAAAGCCTGAAACGATCAAGCCCATCATTGTACTTGACAGGCTCAAGAACCTCAAGATCACCCCCAATCAGCCAGTTCCCAGCGTTGGTAATGGCTTCTTCTACATAAGGCAAACCTGGAGCTGTCGTACCCCAAGTTCTTGCTATTCTTTCTTCCTTGGGATGTTTGTAAATCTCAATGCTGATCAAACAAACAAAAAAAAAACAACCTTCGGGAGTGAATATATAAATCTTATAGCCTACTTCAATCATCAGAGACATGAGATCCAAAAAGTATCTACAAACAAAAGAACTGTATAACATAAAGTTGATTATCCTGGCCACTAGTCACTTGTTGACTCGTGTCGGTCCTCTATCCCTGGCAATGCCGAAATGTTAATTTCCCAGGGATTCGAACCCAGGTGGCGGAACTCACAGCTGTGAGCCCTTTACCAAGTTAATCCTGTGTAACTTTTAACCTTACAGTATTCAGCTTTTTGTGTCTGTATCACATGAGTGACATCAAAAGGCACGTATCAGATACTCAAGAGATCCAAAATGAATCTACTGAAAAAAGTTTGATTCCTCCCTCAAATCATATATAACTTTTGAGCTAAACAGTGATGCAGAGAACAGTTGTCCTATCATATGAGTGACAGATCTATCATATAGATAAGGAAGTGAGGCTTCTTACTCGCTGAGGATAGCGACGGGGTTACCATCGGAGCCAACAAGCGCGACGCGCTTGGACTCGCCGATACGGGCCTTCTGCTCGTCGTCGATAGCGAGGACGATAGGCACGGACATGTTGACGACGGATCCGTCGTCAAGACGAAGCGAGTTGAAATGAAGAGTTTGGAGGAACTCGGACTCTCTCATGAAGCCTCCGAGGGGACTCGCCCAGCCTTCGCTCAGCACGTGCATCCACTGCACGTCGATCGACGTGAGCTCCACGCGAGGCAGCTCGGCCGCCTCGTGCTTCTTCTCACGGCGCCGCGGCTCGGCCACGACGAGCTCCGCGAGCTTCCCGCCGTCGGGGGCGATGAGTCCGGCGCGGATTGGTGGTACTCCGCCGCGGCGGTGGGGTTTGAAGGGGAAGGAGAGGGAGGCGGCGGAGAAGGAGGGGAGATCGGAGGAGGATGGAGGTTTGGAGAGAGGCTGAGAGAGGAAAGGGGATTTGCTGAGGACGGCTGACATGGAAGCCATTGAAGGTTCTCTCTCTCTCTCAGGCTTCAATGAGATGAGATTTGAGATAAAATGTTTGTTACCAATGCAATTGGAAATGAAATTTGGTTCTTTCGGAGCTTTTTATAGACTTGGGAATAAACAAAGACCCGTTTATGTACGTGGATATTAACTAGTTTTATAACCAATATTAAAATGCAAAAATATTGGGTAAACGTCCTATACATGTATAAATTTACCCTTTTCTCTTACGAAAATAAACTAGGTCTATATTCAGATACTTATGGGTTATATCAGGTGATTAAATCTTGCAGGACTCCGAAAACTTTGGTTTTTGCTCATAAATTAATTGTCCCAAAACAGGGCTTATAAATTTAATTACATATTCATTAATGTTTTATATCGAAAATTTTGTGATTCAAATGTCAAAAATAAAACTTATTATCATTTATACATATTAATTGAAAAATATTACTAAATCTTTTAGATATTATGTAAATAGAACCTTTGACACAAATTTTATATATTTTTAAGTATATGTAAACTTTTTAATGTATCTTTAGATTTTATTGCTACAGAATTTTATAAAAATCACTAAAAAATTATTCTGGATATTTGGTTTTACAAAATACTTGTACAGCTCTAGATTACTTCAAAAACTGTAATTTTTAAAAAATTATTAAAGATAGTGTCTTAGAAATAAATGAAGTTGTAGACAACATCTAAAGCAAATAACAATCACACCCTGACAGCTGTTATGATATATAAAAAATGAGTACAGATGAAATTATCTTTATCAACCGTGAATCCAATAAAGACATTCGTTCCGTAAATTCCAATTGTGTTCACAGGGTAAATAATGCGATTCTTTCATATTCCCATTCAAAGGAAAGTTCAAAAATATATCCACATTGAAACAGTAGTGGTATTTTAAGGCTAATTAGTAATTATTACAGTATTAATACTTTTTGTTGTTTATGAAATAAATAAAATAGAATTAAAAGCTAGGAAAGGTGAGGTCAGTGTGTGGACCGATGCTACAGTTGAATATATCCAAGAATACGGTCAGGTTCGACCATCAATTTGCTTATGACAAAAACCACTTGCTAATAGAATATTTACACCACTCGGACTGCCACCTCACATCACGAATATTTGTTTCCCTTTGTAAATCTTTTTTTCTTTTCTTTTTTGGATCAAAAAAAAACTTTTTTCATTTTACAACAACGAATTAATGAAAATCATGAAATAAAATATGTCGACCGCAGAACCTTATACAAAATCTTTATCTCTTGATGTTTCATTGTTCATGAATGATTGACGATTTATGGAACCTTATATATGTAGTTTACAAACTCACAATCACGTCACCACTGTAGTGTTCAGGGATTACGAAACTACATTATTCAAGAACGTTAATAATCTATTCGACATTTCAATAGTTCTTCAGTCAGTGATGACATGATTGTAAGTTGCAACATGCAATGAATGAGAAAACTACTACAGTATAATTTCTTCAAATCCTGATTAGAAGGATTTATTTCTTTGAAAAAATAGTTCAACATATTTTGAACCTCATCATAAGAAAATATACGGACGTACAGAATAAACTCTTGTCATAAAAAAAAATTGTTTAGGCAACAGACTGAATCAATATTGTATAATTGGAACATAGGAAATATGATAGAGTACATGTTCATTGCGTTCATCTTATAAAAAGATCTTAAATTTGGCCGACTGATTGATTACTAATTATAAAGCTCATCAGCTTTGACCAGACTAATCTTTGAACTGAAGCTGCCACGAAATTATCTAATTTTCTTCATACGTCAACTTTTTTTTTTTGATCAATTTTTTTTTTGATTAAGCGTCAAATTTCTTATAGACAATGATGTGCACGTGGGATGTGTAAAACTAAAGGTAGCTAAAGAATTGGATAATGTAGCGCTTGATCAGTTTCTTGGTGGCTGGGATCCCCACATTCAACATGTGTTAAATAAAAGTATAAAACATTCATGATCGACCTACCTGTTTTTTCTCTAAAATTATTAACCCAGTAGCTAAATATTACTCCTTCAAAATATTTTTTTTGTTACATAAAAATGATCATTTTTAAATATCAATAATATTTATAATTAGTTTTTTTTCTTAAATTAAAAACATTTCATTAAAACCCATAAAAAGGGATACGGTGGTTACAGATTCCGGTTTTAACTAATATTTATAATTAGTTAAATATGTGTACTAGTAAATTATAAATATATTTCAATTGTTTTTTTAATTTGTTCAGTTTGTTCAGTTTTAGAACATTAAATTTCAATTTATTTTAAATAATATTCTAAATTTATTTATAATTTAGACTTTGAAATTTATTTGACGTTCATGATCATGAATGTTAAATTTAGTTAATGATCATGAACGATAAATTACAGTGATTATTATTCCGGCTTTTCATTTCAATTTTTTTCTTAATATATTCTAAATGATCATGAATGTTATATTTCAGTTGATCATTAAGTATAAATAAATTTCAATTGTTTTCTTAATATATTTCAATCATTCTTAATTTGTTCAGTCTGTTCAAATTTCATCACAATTATAATTATCCCCTAGACTATATTTGAGAATTGATTTTACCACATGTCATCTCTACAATCATTTTCAGAAAAATAATATGACATGGCTACTAAAATTGATGACATGGTTTATAGATTAATATGACATGTACAGTTACATACATTTATTGTCGATTTATATTTTGGAAATTTTTTAAGATTATGGTAATAACACATAAATCATCATTAAAATAAATATATTCAACTATGGCATCTAAATTTCGAAATATCATTTAATTATTTATTTTAAAGTTATAAAATTTTCAAAAAAATGTATACAATTTTTTACAAAATTATAAAATTAAATCCTAAATCATTGGTTTCTTATATACTGTATATCTACAAATTTTATAACTATTGTTTAATTTTAATTTTTGAAAATTATGCAATTTTTACATATTTATTTAATATATTTAATTAAAATAAATAGATAAAAAATTCTACCTAAGATTAGAATTTTAAATATATACATGCATATTCTTAAATATAACTTAAAATAAAAAAATTGTTTTTATCTTTATTTCTATCTTTATTTAAATCAAATTTATACTGAATTATTGATAAAAAAATAAAATTTACAATATTAATAAAAAATTAAATATAATTTATATTTATCTGTTAAAATATATTTTTAAATTGTTTTATTGCACATGGTGCAAGAAGACACCTAGTTTTAAAATATAGAATAAACTAAGGTTGTATTATAATTTTCTAAATTTATTTTCAGAACATAAAAATTATTAATCAGAAGATTTAATATTCCAATGACTAGGGCTGGGCGTTCGGGTACCCATTCGGGTTTCGGTTCAGTCATTCGAGTTTCGGGTTTTCGGGGTCAAAGATTTCAGCCCCATTCGAATATTTCTAAATTTCGGTTCGGGTTCGGTTCGGATCTTTGCAGGTTCGGATAACCCATTTAAAATATTTTTCAAATTTTCAAAATTTATTATATACTTTAAATTTCAAAATCTATAAGAAAGATAATATATTACATATAAATTTTCATAACATATATGTCAAAATACCTTAATTTAACATATAAATTGATTTTCTTTGAATATTTGGATAAAGAATCAATAGATATTTAACTATTTGGTGTTTTCAGTATACTTTAACTATTTTAAATATTTACTTTTGACTATTTGCGAGTATTTTGGAAAACTTAAAAGTATCTTATATATTTTTAAACTTTTTAATATACATTATATATAAAAATAATGTATATATTTAAGTATATAAATTTATTTCGGATACATTCGGGTACCCAAAATATTTCGGTTCGGATCGAATTCGGTTTCGGTTCTTTAAATACCAAAATTTTGAACCCGTTCGGATATTTAATCAATTTCGGTTCGGTTTCGGTGCTACTTTTTCGGATCGAGTTCGGTTCGGTCTTTCGGGTTCGGATTTTTTGTCCAGCCCTACCAATGACAATGAAAAGCTAAAGTTTTGCGAAACAGAAACAACAACTTCATATCATCCAACAAAAAGAAGTAATAAACTTAATAAAAAGAACGTCTAACATCGCCTATGAATCTATGATCCTACCAACCGTAAGCAAACTCGCAGTCTCTCAAGTTAAGTTCACTCCGTTTCACAAGCAGAAGATGATTTTGAAGTATTAGCTTGGTGAACGAACGTCACTTGGATCCCAAGTCGAGCTAATGCAGCTTTCAAGACTTCAAGACTAGAAATTTCCTTAATTAATATCACCTCCGGATTCCATGTTTACAATTGATCTGTGAGATTGCTTCAGTGCAACTTGAGCTTGAGACAAAGATGTAGTAGCAATGACTTTATCGTATGGTAGTGCCTCATGTAATATCTCATAATCTCTCACTGCTTCAACTCATTTTTCTAGCTACTGTTTCAGGAAGAAGCTTAGAACAAGTGGAAAAGGGCCAAAAATAAACAAGCTACACTACATAGTTTTTACCTTTCTGTATGACAGAGCACTTTGAACTAGTTCAACGTTCTTCTTGAAAATTTTAATTTCAATGTTATATGGCTCGAGATCTCTAAAGTTTTTCTGCAGTTCAGCTGCATCTTTGTACCTGCAAGAATTCATTCTCATTAGCCAGGTTTAGTATTTGCAACCAACATAACAATGAACAAGTAACCAGTATATCAAGAAGTCTAAATAATAAATCTCACCTTTCTAGAGCGAAACTTATTTGTGATTTGACAAAAAAAAAACTGTAGGCTTTAGAGATCATATCGGCAACCCAAATGTGTGACCGTGAGAAAGAGGCTGGTATCGGTTCTACTTTGGTGACAGCTGCTAGTTCTGTTTGAGCTGTATCAAGCCGGTTGAGTTTTACTTGTGCTTCAACTGTACACATAGCTAGCTGCAGTTGCGAGATAAAGTAAAATACTTAGAAAATCATCATAAATACCTAGCCGGTTAAGGTGTTCGATTTTGATTCTTCATAAGGTAAAGAGAAATTAATACAAAAATATTTGTTCTTTACCTTAGTAGACTTAGAAGCTGTACACTTGCTTCGTCCAAACATTATTCAATTCACCGCGTCTTCTTGCATTAATGCGTTTATATTCAAGTGTTTTTCTACTTGATTAGTCAATATCATGTATGAACCATATGATGATTCTGTCACAAGTTTCCTCCCATCATCGAAGTGACTTAAACTGCAACCTAATCAAAGACTCGAATGATTAGATATAATATCTCTTTTAAATTAAAAAAAGAATGCAGAAACAAATCAGTTATACCTTAAACAGAAAAAAGGCAAAAATCGTCACGAGCCTCTATATAATTTGGATCCAGTTTTATGGCTTCTTCGCACTGGTTCCCAGCTTCACCAGTCCGTCCAAATTTCGGCAATGCAGCTGCTGGTTTGTTGTGATAGTTCGCACTCTTAGGTGAGAGCCCTATTGCTCGTTCATTGTATTTCAAAGCCTCACTGAAACGACCTTCGTAGAACATTCTATCTCCACATGAGTTATTATTTTATTGAATTGAAATATGAGACGAATACGTTGGCTTCTCAGGAGAGAAGATCCTACTTAACCAACCAAAGTGGCTGGAAGGGGCACATCGAGTAATATCGGGAACATTGATCACTGGAATCCAACAGTACCTCTCTGCAAAATTACAAAAAGAAAGATAACGATCTCATGGCCCATAATTTTCCTTAGCGTTTCCATCTCCAGAACAAAATGTAAGACCAAATAATAGTTATGACAATAAAAATCATTCAAAGTCTATGACGATTGTCTCGTTAACACATAAATAATCGAATTGCTTTTGTCGGGTATATATGTGAAAGAATGTAACAGAAAGTTTCAACCCATCCCAGATAAAAATCGTTCACTTCATTGTAGTTTCTCCTCCTCACGAATATGAGAGCAGAAATGAGATGAGTTGTTAGTGTGCGTTGCAGACATGTTAAGGTTAAAGTTTTAGAGCATCCTAAAGTTTTAGAGCACTTCCAATGGGGGTTCTACCCATTGAAATTCTAAAAATACATATATAACACATACACGCATATGCATCTTTAGAACCCCAATGCGTAGAACCCCCATTGGAGGTGCTCTTATAACCAGAAATTAGCTCAAAATTTTTTTTTTGCACAATTTGATGACTATGCCATAGTTGGGTTCAATTATTAAAGAGAAATCTTGACGCCCAAATATGGTGGGCTGATAAGTCCCGCATTATAATTTTTACAATAACTGCCAACAGCATTCGTTTTTTTGGGTGCAATTCTTTTTCTAATTTGGTTTAATCTCTTTGCAGGAAGTCCAAAAAGTATATATCGTCATTTCCAACAGAAAATAAATTTTAGATAGCAAAGTGCTTACCAGACCCTTTTTTTACCATTAGACCAACAGCTTGTTGGTAATACTCAAACTATGCCCCTATTAAACCATTGACATCAGATTTAGAGTCCAATTTTGACCACTTTTTATGCCATAGTATATATCATATTTAATTTTTATGTTATGTTTGGAGTCTATTCTAGTATATTTACAAGTTTAAGTACAATCTAGAATATTGTGGATATTATGGAGCTTTATGGAGCTGAAATGGAGCCAAACCCATAGCTGAACAAATGACAGAGTCGATACTCAGAGGAAGTGTCAGTCGACACACATCCTTGGTGTCGATCGATACCCGATGCGAGGAGATTCATGGACTGAGATCAACATTTGAACCCAGAAATCCATATATTTATAAGAATGCCTCTAGCGAATTTCAACCTAGAACATATAAGTTGTGTCATTGTTTGGACAGAAAGAAACACAAAAACACATACTAGATTTTATAGCTTTAAGGTACTTAAGAGAAGATCGAAGAACTCATTCAAAGTATTGTTTTGGAACTCCAGTTTTCTATCTCTATCTAATTATGCAATCATTCAGTTTATCTTTATGTCTGAGTAGTTACCTTGTTAGATTTAGGGTTTATATGGTTATGAACAATTATTGATATTAGAATTGTTAGGGTGATAAATTGACATCCTTTACTGTTTGCATTCTAGAGTAGCTAACTAGGATCATGATTTAGGAGTTGACAACTACGAGAGTAGGCTTATACCTGATAGTAATTATGTTGAGCTAGGTTGATTAGACACGAGTTATAGCTGGCTGGTCAAACTGATTTATTGAACATATCGATCAAAGCTTAAAGCTTGACCGAAGAGTATCGATCGACACCCTATAGGTGCATCGATTTATACCGGTTCCGAGTAACACACGAGAGTGGACATAGAATTCCTACATATAGACTCGCAGTAGAGCTGGACAGTCTTACATTAGTATTCGAGTTCTAGGATGATTATCACATGCACTTAGCAACTATATCATAAATTGGATTACCTGACCTGAAAATCTAGCTTCCATTTTATCTGTGCAACACATCTCATCTATCCTATTTACTGCTTATTTAATCTTTATTGTTTTATAATCGATTTATTTATCTTGATCTTACTATTCATCTGATCTAGAGTGTCTACGCGCTCGCTCCCTATGGAATTGATCCTTAAATATTGCAATTGATCTCTTATTTGAAAGAGTTTTGATTAAGGTTAATTTAGCATTCATCAGTAACGACTGTTGCTTTAGCTTGTGATTGTGACTTTAGAACTTGGACTGTAAAGATTTTGGTAGTCAGTACTCTAATACTCCCTCAATTTCATATTACTTGTCATTCTAAGCTTATGCACACAGATTAAGAAAACATTTATTTTACATATTTTCAAAATAAAAACACTATTACCAATACACCTAACCATATATCAACCAATAGAATAAAGAATATTGTCAATAAATTTTGCATTGAAAACAGAAAACAACACTTATTTTGAAACAAAAATTTTCCTCTAGAACGACAAATAATTCGAAACGGAGAGAGTAGTTATATTAAAAGTTTTTGAAAGTCTGATTGGTGCCTAAAACCGTGGATCTGTGAAAACTATTTATATATTAAAATTTTGAAAATTATATTTATTCTTAAATAAATATGTAAAACTATTGTTAACAAAATTTAATAAAAATAATAGTTTTTCTGTTTCAAAATGATATATTAAAAGAAATTATTTCAAAAAGATACATTTTTTTATATTTTCAATACACTTTTATTAGATAATAATCGTAAATTATAAAAAAAAAATTAAAAAATAATAGTATCTATTAACTTTTGATTTGTTATAAATATTGTGGGAGACAGTTAATTAAAAAATAATACATCTTATCATAAAATAGTTGTATTAATTTTTTTTGTTTACTTTAATTGTATAAATTTTTTTGTTTACTTTAGTTGTTTATTTTTTATTAGAAAGAATAATGTTCGGGAATAAAAGAAATAAATAAAAAGTTCCACAGCCATCTAAAAGTCTATATACAAGGTTTAAGAACAAAGTAATTCTTAAAGCGTTAAAATTTAACAATAGGCGGTTAAAAACCGCAAAGATATTAGAAAAAAATAGGAAGAAAATTCCTGATTGGCATTAGAAAAAACTTTAAGGACTCTAATATCTCCACAGTCCACACTAAAAGTCAGAACTCAAAACCTCCAGAAGTGCTCTAACCAACTCAGCTACGAGAGCTTCTCAACTTTTCTTTTCTTTTTGGTTCAAAAGCGATTTTGTTTTTAGTATCTTAAGTTAATTTTTCAAAGAAAACTAAATTTTGATATGCATTTTTAAGATATTAGATTACTTTTGATTGATAAAGATATGAACTAATTTTTAGTTTGTAATAAGAAATTAAAAAAAAAATATATTTTTTCAACCTCCTGCTAAGCCAGCAGTATAAGCAATGCACGTTCCATCATTTTTTTTGAACTGACTATAAACTAATTTGTCAGAGAAATCATAGCTATGTAAGGCTTTTTGAATGCAAATGAACTATTTGAACTAGAACACTCACCAGAATATCAGCCACATTTAGTTTTGGCAACAAACAAAGAATGTATATGGATGAGCTAGCAAAGAATGAAAGACGCGAAGACGAAACATATATAATATCTAGGTTATGTAATTAGTTGATATCTGTAAGACTTTATGTGCCGTAATGAATAATAACAAAGAGTTAACAAAAAATGTTCAACATGTTTCGTATTTCGTATTGAACAATAGTTAGGTGCATCCGACACCTCCTATGGTAAATGATTAAATACATCTCATTCTTTATAACCAACTAAAATACCATGTAGAAATAATTTAAAAAGGTAATAAAACTTAAAAACATAAATAGCTAAAAAACAACACCAACATTAAACGCAGTCTACAAAACTCTAAACTCTAAAAACCTAACATATATACAACCATAAGCCATAAATCCTAAAACCTTAAACCTAACACTCTAAACTATAAACCCTTATCGTAAAATCTAAATCTTAAATCTTAAACTCTAAACCCAAAATTCTAAACAATAAACCCTAAATCCCAAAATCTAAACCCTGAATCTTAGACCTTACACCAAAAACTCTAAACCATAAATCCTATATCCTAAACTCTAAACACTAAATCCCAAATCATAAACCCTAAACTCTAAATCCTAACCTTAACACCAAAACTATAAATCTTAAACCCTAATCTCTAAATCCTAAACCCCAAACTAAAGACTCTAAACAATATACCCGAATCCTAAACAAGTGATGAGTCTACGTTTTAGAGTTTAAGGTTTTTGGTTTATAGTTTAAAGTTCAGAATTTAGCGTTTATGATTTATGGTTTAGAGTTTAGAGTTTAGAATTTTGGAATTAGAGTTTAAGATTTAAAGTTTTGGGATTAAGGTTGATGATTTAAAGTTTTTGGTTTAAGATTGATGGTTAGGTTTATTGTTTTAGATTTAGGGTTTAGATTTTAGGTTTTTAGAGCTTAGAGTTTTGTAGACGGTGTTAGTGTTAGTGTTATTTAATTTTCCAGCTATTTATTTTTTTTTAAAAATTATTCCCTTTTTACCTAATCGTACGTGGCATTTTAATTGGTTATAAAACATATAGTGAATTTAGCCAATCACCATAGAAAGTGAACCTAAATATTGTTCTTTTGTAATTGATAAATTATTATATTTAATGGAATAATCAGTAAAAAACTGTAACTGTTTACTCATTAATAGTAGGTACTCATTAATACTAGGCTGGTTTTGGAAAGTCAAATATTTGAATACTTATTTAAACAAAATAATTAAGTTTATTAATTATACTTTACTTTAAGTTGTAGTTTCATAAGGTATATATTTAGAGGATTTATGTCATATCGATCTAGAAAATAATTATTTTTATGATTTGAAAATATTTAAAATATTATTAGTGGCTGTAATATTTGTTAAATAGTTTTTTTTTGAATATTACAAATTTGTATCATTTTTTACTGTTTTTATTTTAAATTGAGAATTAACTTTTATGTGGTCATTTTACATGATATATGTTAACGCGCTCATATATATATATATATATATATGAATAATTTTAAAATTTAACTATAAATTTATTTCAGATGTAAAAATATATTAAAGTACTTATAAAGAGAAATTTTATAACTTACTGGTTGTGTTCAAGTATTAAAGAGAAAAGTTGAGGCCTAAATGTGGAGGGATGGTAACCTATGATGCATGGAATATGAAGCGAGTACGCGGTAGCGAAAACGTAAAGAAGCGTGGAAGCGCATTTTTAAAAATATTTAAGAAACGAGTACGTACTGGAGAACAGTAATATGAACATAAAAACTGACAAGAAAAAAACTAAACATAACAGAAAAATAGAGGTCAACCTTGTAAGAATGGTAATATATATTTTGGTTTAAATATGAACAGTAATATCTTATGCTACTAAATATGATACAACTAAGCAATTTATTTAACACGTCGCAACTCACGATCAAACAATTCAATATACAAACCAAATGCATAAAAAACAAACAAACAAATGACAATACATCAAACAAAATATAATCATTGATTATTTATCAAATCAAGTGTTATGTACCTTTGCTCTCTTCTCTCACAATTCTGGATAAAGGTCGAAGAAGTATCAAAAACATCTTATAGTCAGTGAATTCAACTTAATCTTTTCATTTATTTGTTAAGTAGGATTTTGTTAGTACAATGGGATAGTTGGGTCACGAACAAATTAAAATTAAAAATCCCAAAACACTTCCGTTCATATATCCATAAGCTTCCAATTATGAATCACATGCTTCCATAGCGGTTCCAAACGTTTCATAAACTGAATCGCGATTCCATGTCGATTCCGAACGATTCCATTTCTGGTTCCGCCTCGGATGCACGCAACGCATGACAACAGACTATTACATACTACTTAAACGGTAACTCCTTCATTATATGTTCTGCCAAACAGTATAATAGCTTCAACTGGTAGAATATTTGAAAAAGAAAAATTAAGAGAAAAAGTATTCTTCCTCATAATTTTCTCTATTTATATTTAGAAGAATAACTTAATTTTTTTTATTCGGAAATAGTTTTTGCTCTTCATTCATCCAAATTAGTTTCTCATATAACCAATTTTTTTAAAAAAAATATTGAAGAAGAACAACGAGAAAACAATTCTTATGAAATAGTTTTAAATAATTGTTTAATGATATTTGTTTTAAGAAAGTGATATTTTTATTAAAACAATCGTTTCATTTTTATTTAATTTATTATTTTCTATTTATCCATTTCATTCTATTTTTTTTGATATAATTTATATTATTTAAACAATGAATGATTATACATTTCCCTTCAAGATGTTAGAATATGCAAAACTTTAAATAGCCATAACAGCTATAAGTGGGATCCTTTCAATATAATCGATATCTACGTACCAACTAATCTATTAAAGTAGAGTTATTTGAAAATTACCATGGCATACATATACTTTTTTAGACCTATTGAATATGTTGTGACTTATCTATTAATTAGCCTTCCTATTATTTCTATATATCATATTAACTAACCTTCCTATTATTTCTACATATCTTTAAATTAGCTTTTATTAAATATATACTTTATCTCAAGACATTATTTAGTTAATCAGTTTAAACCATGTAAATAAATATTATTTGGCAAATCAGTAGATACAATAATTGAAGTTTATACTCAACAAGAGACCAAAATATATGATTTTTTCTAATTTAGAGTTCATCGTATCTTCACCTAACATTATGTGAGTTATAAAACATGTTATATTAGAGTTCTATTCAATATATATTATGATATTATCTTATACTTTGTACAATGTAATGACTTATAAAACATGTTTTATTACAGAATGATTCACATATGCATTCTGTTACTTTCGTACTGGAAATTCAATGACATTGTATATGGTATAGTGTATATACAGATTTCTATTGTTTAACAAAATCAAGCTTTAGATGTAGTGATTCAAAGAACTCAAACATGTTCATAACCAACTTTAAGACATACTGATTCAAATAAATCATAAATGAATCAATGTTTACTAATCAAAATTAGGTTTTCATGGTTATTATCTATTATATCTTAAACATGTTTTAAAGAAGTATAGATAAGAGGAAAAAGATATATTTTTATGAAATTGTGTAGCTACAATTGTAAATTAATTTTTGTAACAATATATACAAGATATATGGGAACAAAAAGCTGTACGCAAACAAGATAGTTATCATGGTTCATAAATAAAAAAATTAAATAGTCTTATTGGTTGATCATAGAACTCTTTAACTTAACCATCTAAGGATCTTTTTATTAACTTTCCACAACTCTTAGCTCTATCTACCTTCCCACCATCTTATTGATTCATCATTTTTTTTTTCTTTATATTGGGGAAGGTTCAAATAGACTAAATCTAGAGATTTCTTATCTTTGATCCTTAGTGGCTTCTTTTCTCAACTTTTGATCATCTTTCTCATCTTTCTTTTCTCCCAAACCCAAGATAACAAACTTTAGAATAGACAAACCCACTAACCATCCTAGATGCTAACTCAAATGAGGATCCTATGCTAGCAAGAGATGAGAACAAATCTATGTCGCTCCCAATACTCTCAAGATTTTTGCACATGACAAGCTATCAAAAAGAAGGCCTCACTCAAGCAAATCAATGTTGGTCTCAAAGAATGGCTAAGGTTTAGGGGTAGGAGAGTTCCATTTGGGTTAACAAAGGATAATGAATGGAATAAGATAACCAAATGTGTATGAGATCCATGATCAAGTATGCAAGTGCCCATATGCAAGAGAGATTAAGTTCATTAAGTTCAAGTTCAAATTGGAGTTGGCTTTCAAGAGCAATGTCAATATCAAGCAAGCAACATGTTTCAAGAAGAGCTTTCAAGGCTCGAAACTTACAAGCTTTTTTAAGAGATGCTCAAGCTATTTGATATGTTTAACTAGGGTGTCAAATTGAGTTCTAGATATGTGCTCTTTACAAGGTTTTTCCCAATGCATGAATGCAATCTAAATGCTTATAGACTCAATTCTAAAGATGCAAATGATGCAACTAAATGCTTCTTAATTATTTTTTTTTTTATATGCAAAAAAGTATATACAATGCAATGCATGACGCCTCATGACAAGTAAACAAAACAGAAAACAATGTGAGATAGTAGACTCTCCCCCAAACTTACTTCACACAGTCCCTTGTGTGAGAGTAAGCTCAAAGAAGAGATCTAAGAGAAAGAAATAAACATGATAACTAAATATGTACAAGGTTGGAGTGGCACATACTTGGAGTTATAGGCTGAATTGGGTGGTAGAGGACCCTTGGCCTCAGATTTGTTTCGCCGGTAGACATGGGCTGAAGTGGAAATGAAGACTTCTCTTATCTAGAGATAGACCCAACCTGAACAACCTCAACAATACTTATTAAACAACTTAAAAAGAAAGAAAGATAAAGAAATATATACAATGGATAACATGGGATTTCCTCCCAAGTGAGCTTGTTTTAAGTCTCTAGCTTGACTTTGTGCACATGCTAATCATAGTATCAAAGGGCTGAGCCAATGCACCTTTGGTCCTTCTCCTACAAGAACAAGGAACCAAGCATGCAAAGGAGCACACTACTGTCCATAGATAGTAGACATATTTTTCATCAAAGAACTTCACTATAGATGAATCATGAAATATGAGATGCTCTTTGATGTTCAAATAGTCATGAGAATCAAATGCATTTGGTGGAAAGACAAAGTCAACAACAGGTTCAAACGAGGTCTTAACAAAGTAGTCAACTCTATCTCCATCAACTGAATAAACACAATGTTCACATTCTCATGATTATTTTTGACAAGGGGGTTTTCTATCTCAAGCAAGAGCTTGTCCACAGCAAGTTCATCCCCTATATCAGCAAGAGCAAGAAGAGGTCTAGGTTCATTAAGAATCAAAAACTCAGATTCGAGATCAAATGAAGCACATAGATAGCTCTTGTCAAAACAAACTTCAATATGATTTTTAGCAAGCTTTCTATTCTCAACTCATCTAGCTTCCTAGTTTCACATATCAGATCAAGACATTCATTGATGAGCACAAGAGAATCATGATCATGGGCAATGTTTTCACCACAAGGCAAGCATATTTTCTCAAATTGAAGTTCTAAAATGGAAATTTCTATACCTTCCAACTGGAGTGGTGGAGTCCAATCCATTACCTCTTTAAGGTCATAGGCAACATTAAACTCATACTTTGTAACCTCCCTTCCTTCAAGCTCTGCTCGATCCTTAATAAGCTCCAACCGAATCCTTCGTGCTAGGGATGTCTTTGCCGACCCCGGGTACTCTTTCTGAAGCTCATATAAACATCACAAGTTGTGCTGGTGTGAGTATACTTGCATCAAAGTCATCTTGAATGTGATATTCAAATGTGTCTTCCTCTTCAATTGTGGAAGCGAAGCAAAACCAAAGCCATCTCTACAAATAACAAAAGCTAAATATAAAGGTTAGTAACTATACAAAAGCAAAACAATTCCAAGAAATAAAGCTTAGTCTCAAGAAAGATTGAAATCCTAATTTTAAATCTACTAATAAACTAGACAGCTAGATTAAAGAAATGCTATTGATAGTGGGAGTTTTCAATGCTCCCAAGTCAAATGATAGTATAAAAGATTGTCGAACCACAGAGAACTAGAGATCTATAGCACCAAGAATACACAAACTCTCTTAATCTAAGCAAACAAGAGGATGGATGATGAGTGACAAGCTAAGAACCTACTAATATAAACAAGGTGATCTCAAATCCAAACTAGAAACAAATGCAAGAACTCAATCAAATGCTAAGGTGGACTCATGGGACTAGGGACTTGATTTTGGGTGACTAAGATCCAAGCTAGAGTGGCAAACTATCAAATCAACAATTTCCTTATGCCTAGACACAACACTAAACAAGCTCTTTCTCAAGATGAATGCTCATTTGCTTTAGTAACTCAAGCATCAAATCTCTTCGGTTGAATATTACTAAAGCAATCATTATGGACAAGTCTACTAGCAATCTTAACACCTTTAACAACAAATCTCTTTGGCAAAGTGCATTAAAAGCATTGAAGAGTTGGTTCAGACATTTCATCATACACCTTTCGGGCAGGAAATGTCTAGAGATCTATTTTAGTATGATCAAGACTAAAATAGCATTAAAAACCCTCAACAAGCAAAGAAAGAAATAGATCTAACACTAAACACCCTAGATCTTCACTAATCACCCTTAATCATCCTAATCCATGAATCCAAAATGTGTCTACTCCCTAATCTCCATGATAAACCTCAAATCTATATGAGATTCAAGGCTAATCATGTTAATGATTAAGAGAAACAAAATATAAGATGAAGAAATTCCTTAGAATGATAAAAAGATTCAAGCTTTTACAAAATGAGGCAAAGTCTAGAGAGAAAATGAGATACATTAGGGTTTTCAGGTCTAAAACTATATATAAGAGAGGCAAAACTCGAGCTGGTTTGATTAAATTAACCCGGGTCAAACCGGATTAAACCGGTCAACAGTTTGAAATCGTGCATCTTCTTCTCCACAGCGGTATGCTTGCCCGCTCCATCAAGCCGCTCCAGAGCTCGCAGCGGTTACCTTGGACCGCTCTATCACGTCGAAATCAAACAGGGAGGTGGCGATGCCTAGCGAGCGGTCAAGCCACACCGCTGCGTCAAGCCGTTGAGATTGCTCCAGCTCGGACTCCATCTTCTTCGACCCAAGCTTCTCCATAGCCGCTACAACACTACCTCGTCATCAATCTGAACTTCTCCGGCGATCTGTATCGAGTTCGACGCCGTCAACTCCCCCGTCGTCAAGCTCGAACCAAGCCGTAACTGAGCTTCAAGCTTCGTCGCGAGCCAACCTTCCTTGGCTCTTCTCCATCTCCGAGCTCTCCTACATCGCAATCGGCAATGGCACAACCACCACGAACTTCGTCTTCATCGGAATCGAGCCTCGCCGTCGTCAACCAGTCCGGCCAGAAGAAAGCTCGAGGAGAATCAATGGCCAACTCTTGGCTTTTTGCAACATTGGTCCCTGAAACTTTTGGTTCCTTTCAGTTCGGCTCCAAACTTCCAAAACGTGCAGTTTAACCCTTGCATTTCGCCCCAAACTTCTAAATGTGCATTCCAACCCCTGTCAAATGCAATTATGCATGCAAATGCAATATATACATCTAAATGCACTCTAAAATGATCATAATAAACTAAAACATGAATCTAAAAACCTATAAAATCATGAGATATCAACTCCCCCACACTAGACCTTTACTTGTCCACAAGTAAACATTTAAGATCAATCAAAGTGAAGAGTTTAAAAATGAGAGCTTATAACCAAAAGAAACACTTTATAGCCTTCAACTTGACATCCTAAGGAAAATATAGCAAATAGCATGAGCAAGAACTTTTATTACACTCTAGCTTCTCAAGACCTATCCATACTCCTATACCTCTACACAAGTTGCAATGCTTATCCATCAACAAGCTCTTTAGACCAACTCTCACATTCATTTATACAAACACATAAGGTGAATACTTGCAAATGGGCACATGATCCTAATCATTTGGCTTGGTGAACAAAGTGGTCAAATGTGAATGAAAACAATGGCTCAAATAAATCATTTCAAAGTGGCAATCACTCAAGAACAAGGAGCTTGATCATTATGCAAAATTTATCTAAGACCAGGAACAATTTATGCATACATAGATCCATTCTCATCATTCTACCCTTTCCTAAGTGATATAACAAGCTTCACCCCTATTCACATTCATCCCAATACCCAAAGTAACCCACTTTATCACACTCACCTCATGAACTCTTTAACTTAACCATCTAAGGATCTTTTTATTAACTTTCCACAACTCTTAGCTCTATCTACCTTCCCACCATCTTATTGATTCATCATTTTTTTTTTCTTTATATTGGGGGAAGGTTCAAATAGACTAAATCTAGAGATTTCTTATCTTTGATCCTTAGTGGCTTCTTTTCTCAACTTTTTGATCATCTTTCTCATCTTTCTTTTCTCCCAAACCCAAGATAACAAACTTTAGAATAGACAAACCCACTAACCATCCTAGATGCTAACTCAAATGAGGATCCTATGCTAGCAAGAGATGAGAACAAATCTATGTCGCTCCCAATACTCTCAAGATTTTGCACATGACAAGCTATCAAAAAGAAGGCCTCACTCAAGCAAATCAATGTTGGTCTCAAAGAATGGCTAAGGGTTTAGGGGTAGGAGAGTTCCATTTGGGTTAACAAAGGATAATGAATGGAATAAGATAACCCAAATGTGTATGAGATCCATGATCAAGTATGCAAGTGCCCATATGCAAGAGAGATTAAGTTCATTAAGTTCAAGTTCAAATTGGAGTTGGCTTTCAAGAGCAATGTCAATATCAAGCAAGCAACATGTTTCAAGAAGAGCTTTCAAGGCTCGAAACTTACAAGCTTTTTTAAGAGATGCTCAAGCTATTTGATATGTTTAACTAGGGTGTCAAATTGAGTTCTAGATATGTGCTCTTTACAAGGTTTTTCCCAATGCATGAATGCAATCTAAATGCTTATAGACTCAATTCTAAAGATGCAAATGATGCAACTAAATGCTTCTTAATTATTTTTTTTTTTATATGCAAAAAAGTATATACAATGCAATGCATGACGCCTCATGACAAGTAAACAAAACAGAAAACAATGTGAGATAGTAGACTCTCCCCCAAACTTACTTCACACAGTCCCTTGTGTGAGAGTAAGCTCAAAGAAGAGATCTAAGAGAAAGAAATAAACATGATAACTAAATATGTACAAGGTTGGAGTGGCACATACTTGGAGTTATAGGCTGAATTGGGTGGTAGAGGACCCTTGGCCTCAGATTTGTTTCGCCGGTAGACATGGGCTGAAGTGGAAATGAAGACTTCTCTTATCTAGAGATAGACCCAACCTGAACAACCTCAACAATACTTATTAAACAACTTAAAAAGAAAGAAAGATAAAGAAATATATACAATGGATAAACATGGGATTTCCTCCCAAGTGAGCTTGTTTTAAGTCTCTAGCTTGACTTTGTGCACATGCTAATCATAGGTATCAAAGGGCTGAGCCAATGCACCTTTGGTCCTTCTCCTACAAGAACAAGGAACCAAGCATGCAAAGGAGCACACTACTGTCCATAGATAGTAGACATATTTTTCATCAAAGAACTTCACTATAGATGAATCATGAAATATGAGATGCTCTTTGATGTTCAAATAGTCATGAGAATCAAATGCATTTGGTGGAAAGACAAAGTCAACAACAGGTTCAAACGAGGTCTTAACAAAGTAGTCAACTCTATCTCCATCAACTGAATAAAACACAATGTTCACATTCTCATGATTATTTTTGACAAGGGGGTTTTCTATCTCAAGCAAGAGCTTGTCCACAGCAAGTTCATCCCCTATATCAGCAAGAGCAAGAAGAGGTCTAGGTTCATTAAGAATCAAAAACTCAGATTCGAGATCAAATGAAGCACATAGATAGCTCTTGTCAAAACAAACTTCAATATGATTTTTAGCAAGCTTTCTATTCTCAACTCATCTAGCTTCCTAGTTTCACATATCAGATCAAGACATTCATTGATGAGCACAAGAGAATCATGATCATGGGCAATGTTTTCACCACAAGGCAAGCATATTTTCTCAAATTGAAGTTCTAAAATGGAAATTTCTATACCTTCCAACTGGAGTGGTGGAGTCCAATCCATTACCTCTTTAAGGTCATAGGCAACATTAAACTCATACTTTGTAACCTCCCTTCCTTCAAGCTCTGCTCGATCCTTAATAAGCTCCAACCGAATCCTTCGTGCTAGGGATGTCTTTGCCGACCCCGGGTACTCTTTCTGAAGCTCATATAACATCACAAGTTGTGCTGGTGTGAGTATACTTGCATCAAAGTCATCTTGAATGTGATATTCAAATGTGTCTTCCTCTTCTTGTGGCTCCCCAAGGTAACTTGAAGCCATCTCTACAAATAACAAAAGCTAGAATAAAAGGTTAGTAACTATACAAAAGCAAAACAAGGCAAGAAAATAAAGCTTAGTCTCAAGAAAGATTGAAATCCTAATGATAAATCTACTAGTTCCCCGGCAACGGCGCCAATTTGATAGTGGGAGTTTTCAATGCTCCCAAGTCAAATGATAGTATAAAAGATTGTCGAACCACAGAGAACTAGAGATCTATAGCACCAAGAATACACAAACTCTCTTAATCTAAGCAAACAAGAGGATGGATGATGAGTGACAAGCTAAGAACCTACTAATATAAACAAGGTGATCTCAAATCCAAACTAGAAACAAATGCAAGAACTCAATCAAATGCTAAGGTGGACTCATGGGACTAGGGACTTGATTTTGGGTGACTAAGATCCAAGCTAGAGTGGCAAACTATCAAATCAACAATTTCCTTATGCCTAGACACAACACTAAACAAGCTCTTTCTCAAGATGAATGCTCATTTGCTTTAGTAACTCAAGCATCAAATCTCTTCGGTTGAATATTACTAAAGCAATCATTATGGACAAGTCTACTAGCAATCTTAACACCTTTAACAACAAATCTCTTTGGCAAAGTGCATTAAAAGCATTGAAGAGTTGGTTCAGACATTTCATCATACACCTTTCGGGCAGGAAATATCTAGAGATCTATTTTAGTATGATCAAGACTAAAATAGCATTAAAAACCCTCAACAAGCAAAGAAAGAAATAGATCTAACACTAAACACCCTAGATCTTCACTAATCACCCTTAATCATCCTAATCCATGAATCCAAAATGTGTCTACTCCCTAATCTCCATGATAAACCTCAAATCTATATGAGATTCAAGGCTAATCATGTTAATGATTAAGAGAAACAAAATATAAGATGAAGAAATTCCTTAGAATGATAAAAAGATTCAAGCTTTTACAAAATGAGGCAAAGTCTAGAGAGAAAATGAGATACATTAGGGTTTTCAGGTCTAAAACTATATATAAGAGAGGCAAAACTCGAGCTGGTTTGATTAAATTAACCCGGGTCAAACCGGATTAAACCGGTCAACAGTTTGAAATCGTGCATCTTCTTCTCCACAGCGGTATGCTTGCCCGCTCCATCAAGCCGCTCCAGAGCTCGCAGCGGTTACCTTGGACCGCTCTATCACGTCGAAATCAAACAGGGAGGTGGCGATGCCTAGCGAGCGGTCAAGCCACACCGCTGCGTCAAGCCGTTGAGATTGCTCCAGCTCGGACTCCATCTTCTTCGACCCAAGCTTCTCCATAGCCGCTACAACACTACCTCGTCATCAATCTGAACTTCTCCGGCGATCTGTATCGAGTTCGACGCCGTCAACTCCCCCGTCGTCAAGCTCGAACCAAGCCGTAACTGAGCTTCAAGCTTCGTCGCGAGCCAACCTTCCTTGGCTCTTCTCCATCTCCGAGCTCTCCTACATCGCAATCGGCAATGGCACAACCACCACGAACTTCGTCTTCATCGGAATCGAGCCTCGCCGTCGTCAACCAGTCCGGCCAGAAGAAAGCTCGAGGAGAATCAATGGCCAACTCTTGGCTTTTTGCAACATTGGTCCCTGAAACTTTTGGTTCCTTTCAGTTCGGCTCCAAACTTCCAAAACGTGCAGTTTAACCCTTGCATTTCGCCCCAAACTTCTAAATGTGCATTCCAACCCCTGTCAAATGCAATTATGCATGCAAATGCAATATATACATCTAAATGCACTCTAAAATGATCATAATAAACTAAAACATGAATCTAAAAACCTATAAAATCATGAGATATCAACTCCCCCACACTAGACCTTTACTTGTCCACAAGTAAACATTTAAGATCAATCAAAGTGAAGAGTTTAAAAATGAGAGCTTATAACCAAAAGAAACACTTTATAGCCTTCAACTTGACATCCTAAGGAAAATATAGCAAATAGCATGAGCAAGAACTTTTATTACACTCTAGCTTCTCAAGACCTATCCATACTCCTATACCTCTACACAAGTTGCAATGCTTATCCATCAACAAGCTCTTTAGACCAACTCTCACATTCATTTATACAAACACATAAGGTGAATACTTGCAAATGGGCACATGATCCTAATCATTTGGCTTGGTGAACAAAGTGGTCAAATGTGAATGAAAACAATGGCTCAAATAAATCATTTCAAAGTGGCAATCACTCAAGAACAAGGAGCTTGATCATTATGCAAAATTTATCTAAGACCAGGAACAATTTATGCATACATAGATCCATTCTCATCATTCTACCCTTTCCTAAGTGATATAACAAGCTTCACCCCTATTCACATTCATCCCAATACCCAAAGTAACCCACTTTATCACACTCACCTCATGAACTCTTTAACTTAACCATCTAAGGATCTTTTTATTAACTTTCCACAACTCTTAGCTCTATCTACCTTCCCACCATCTTATTGATTCATCATTTTTTTTTCTTTATATTGGGGGAAGGTTCAAATAGACTAAATCTAGAGATTTCTTATCTTTGATCCTTAGTGGCTTCTTTTCTCAACTTTTTGATCATCTTTCTCATCTTTCTTTTCTCCCAAACCCAAGATAACAAACTTTAGAATAGACAAACCCACTAACCATCCTAGATGCTAACTCAAATGAGGATCCTATGCTAGCAAGAGATGAGAACAAATCTATGTCGCTCCCAATACTCTCAAGATTTTGCACATGACAAGCTATCAAAAAGAAGGCCTCACTCAAGCAAATCAATGTTGGTCTCAAAGAATGGCTAAGGGTTTAGGGGTAGGAGAGTTCCATTTGGGTTAACAAAGGATAATGAATGGAATAAGATAACCCAAATGTGTATGAGATCCATGATCAAGTATGCAAGTGCCCATATGCAAGAGAGATTAAGTTCATTAAGTTCAAGTTCAAATTGGAGTTGGCTTTCAAGAGCAATGTCAATATCAAGCAAGCAACATGTTTCAAGAAGAGCTTTCAAGGCTCGAAACTTACAAGCTTTTTTAAGAGATGCTCAAGCTATTTGATATGTTTAACTAGGGTGTCAAATTGAGTTCTAGATATGTGCTCTTTACAAGGTTTTTCCCAATGCATGAATGCAATCTAAATGCTTATAGACTCAATTCTAAAGATGCAAATGATGCAACTAAATGCTTCTTAATTATTTTTTTTTTATATGCAAAAAAGTATATACAATGCAATGCATGACGCCTCATGACAAGTAAACAAAACAGAAAACAATGTGAGATAGTAGACTCTCCCCCAAACTTACTTCACACAGTCCCTTGTGTGAGAGTAAGCTCAAAGAAGAGATCTAAGAGAAAGAAATAAACATGATAACTAAATATGTACAAGGTTGGAGTGGCACATACTTGGAGTTATAGGCTGAATTGGGTGGTAGAGGACCCTTGGCCTCAGATTTGTTTCGCCGGTAGACATGGGCTGAAGTGGAAATGAAGACTTCTCTTATCTAGAGATAGACCCAACCTGAACAACCTCAACAATACTTATTAAACAACTTAAAAAGAAAGAAAGATAAAGAAATATATACAATGGATAAACATGGGATTTCCTCCCAAGTGAGCTTGTTTTAAGTCTCTAGCTTGACTTTGTGCACATGCTAATCATAGGTATCAAAGGGCTGAGCCAATGCACCTTTGGTCCTTCTCCTACAAGAACAAGGAACCAAGCATGCAAAGGAGCACACTACTGTCCATAGATAGTAGACATATTTTTCATCAAAGAACTTCACTATAGATGAATCATGAAATATGAGATGCTCTTTGATGTTCAAATAGTCATGAGAATCAAATGCATTTGGTGGAAAGACAAAGTCAACAACAGGTTCAAACGAGGTCTTAACAAAGTAGTCAACTCTATCTCCATCAACTGAATAAAACACAATGTTCACATTCTCATGATTATTTTTGACAAGGGGGTTTTCTATCTCAAGCAAGAGCTTGTCCACAGCAAGTTCATCCCCTATATCAGCAAGAGCAAGAAGAGGTCTAGGTTCATTAAGAATCAAAAACTCAGATTCGAGATCAAATGAAGCACATAGATAGCTCTTGTCAAAACAAACTTCAATATGATTTTTAGCAAGCTTTCTATTCTCAACTCATCTAGCTTCCTAGTTTCACATATCAGATCAAGACATTCATTGATGAGCACAAGAGAATCATGATCATGGGCAATGTTTTCACCACAAGGCAAGCATATTTTCTCAAATTGAAGTTCTAAAATGGAAATTTCTATACCTTCCAACTGGAGTGGTGGAGTCCAATCCATTACCTCTTTAAGGTCATAGGCAACATTAAACTCATACTTTGTAACCTCCCTTCCTTCAAGCTCTGCTCGATCCTTAATAAGCTCCAACCGAATCCTTCGTGCTAGGGATGTCTTTGCCGACCCCGGGTACTCTTTCTGAAGCTCATATAACATCACAAGTTGTGCTGGTGTGAGTATACTTGCATCAAAGTCATCTTGAATGTGATATTCAAATGTGTCTTCCTCTTCTTGTGGCTCCCCAAGGTAACTTGAAGCCATCTCTACAAATAACAAAAGCTAGAATAAAAGGTTAGTAACTATACAAAAGCAAAACAAGGCAAGAAAATAAAGCTTAGTCTCAAGAAAGATTGAAATCCTAATGATAAATCTACTAGTTCCCCGGCAACGGCGCCAATTTGATAGTGGGAGTTTTCAATGCTCCCAAGTCAAATGATAGTATAAAAGATTGTCGAACCACAGAGAACTAGAGATCTATAGCACCAAGAATACACAAACTCTCTTAATCTAAGCAAACAAGAGGATGGATGATGAGTGACAAGCTAAGAACCTACTAATATAAACAAGGTGATCTCAAATCCAAACTAGAAACAAATGCAAGAACTCAATCAAATGCTAAGGTGGACTCATGGGACTAGGGACTTGATTTTGGGTGACTAAGATCCAAGCTAGAGTGGCAAACTATCAAATCAACAATTTCCTTATGCCTAGACACAACACTAAACAAGCTCTTTCTCAAGATGAATGCTCATTTGCTTTAGTAACTCAAGCATCAAATCTCTTCGGTTGAATATTACTAAAGCAATCATTATGGACAAGTCTACTAGCAATCTTAACACCTTTAACAACAAATCTCTTTGGCAAAGTGCATTAAAAGCATTGAAGAGTTGGTTCAGACATTTCATCATACACCTTTCGGGCAGGAAATATCTAGAGATCTATTTTAGTATGATCAAGACTAAAATAGCATTAAAAACCCTCAACAAGCAAAGAAAGAAATAGATCTAACACTAAACACCCTAGATCTTCACTAATCACCCTTAATCATCCTAATCCATGAATCCAAAATGTGTCTACTCCCTAATCTCCATGATAAACCTCAAATCTATATGAGATTCAAGGCTAATCATGTTAATGATTAAGAGAAACAAAATATAAGATGAAGAAATTCCTTAGAATGATAAAAAGATTCAAGCTTTTACAAAATGAGGCAAAGTCTAGAGAGAAAATGAGATACATTAGGGTTTTCAGGTCTAAAACTATATATAAGAGAGGCAAAACTCGAGCTGGTTTGATTAAATTAACCCGGGTCAAACCGGATTAAACCGGTCAACAGTTTGAAATCGTGCATCTTCTTCTCCACAGCGGTATGCTTGCCCGCTCCATCAAGCCGCTCCAGAGCTCGCAGCGGTTACCTTGGACCGCTCTATCACGTCGAAATCAAACAGGGAGGTGGCGATGCCTAGCGAGCGGTCAAGCCACACCGCTGCGTCAAGCCGTTGAGATTGCTCCAGCTCGGACTCCATCTTCTTCGACCCAAGCTTCTCCATAGCCGCTACAACACTACCTCGTCATCAATCTGAACTTCTCCGGCGATCTGTATCGAGTTCGACGCCGTCAACTCCCCAGTCGTCAAGCTCGAACCAAGCCGTAACTGAGCTTCAAGCTTCGTCGCGAGCCAACCTTCCTTGGCTCTTCTCCATCTCCGAGCTCTCCTACATCGCAATCGGCAATGGCACAACCACCACGAACTTCGTCTTCATCGGAATCGAGCCTCGCCGTCGTCAACCAGTCCGGCCAGAAGAAAGCTCGAGGAGAATCAATGGCCAACTCTTGGCTTTTTGCAACATTGGTCCCTGAAACTTTTGGTTCCTTTCAGTTCGGCTCCAAACTTCCAAAACGTGCAGTTTAACCCTTGCATTTCGCCCCAAACTTCTAAATGTGCATTCCAACCCCTGTCAAATGCAATTATGCATGCAAATGCAATATATACATCTAAATGCACTCTAAAATGATCATAATAAACTAAAACATGAATCTAAAAACCTATAAAATCATGAGATATCACTATTTAGAATTTAACTCCATGAAACTCTGGAAAAAAAGTAAAAGAGACCAATCAATTGAACCTGTGTTTTCCACCTAAATATTTTTGCACAATCATAAGGAAACAGTGACCCAAAATTAGAGAAACTAGTAAAAGATTATACTATTTACCAAGTGTCTTCCATACTTTGAATGCAGATGGAGTCTCGTCGAATGAGAACGCTGAGAGAGAAAAAAACTTGATGTTCTGGGAGAAATTGTTTTTTCCAATGATTTTGACAATAAATCAAGTGAAATTCCATTGTATAATCTTTAAACAAATTATAATTTAATGCCTAACCAAAAACTCTACATCACCTATATACAACATGTCTCTTACACATAATATTATTATATTGTTTCCACATGCAACTGGTTGAAACCTGCAAAAAAAAACAAAAAAAATAATACTTAAAATTAGTTTGTCTTCCTTTGAAAATCACACACCATCTCATATGCAATTTATTTTGGTAACTCAGAATGTAAAATTCTTCTTCCAAGATTTGTTCTTGAATTGATTTTTTCTTGTGGTAAAGAAAAGACAACAATGAATTTCTATACTATTCCTTAAAAATATTATATATTCTTTAATATATTTATTTATGTAAGGATATCATACTATTTGAGACGAATTTCTATACTATTCCTTAAAAATGTAATAATTTTTCATGTCTTCAAATTTGATTGTTATCTTCGTAGTCATTTTGTGTGATTGATTGTAATATAAAATTCATTTTCCGGTGTTAAACAAATTTGATTATTCGGAATATTCATTATTACCAATTCTAGCTTATAAATCTAAATTCTATTATTTATAGAAATGGGAGTGAAAGTTGAGGTCAGCAATAGATTTTGAGAATTGGGTTTAAAGTTTAGGGTTTAGCGATCTGGGGTTTAGTATCTGTAAGGTGGGGGTTGAGGTTGAAATAAGCATTAACTTATCCCATGCAATTATATACATTTCACATTTCCACCAATATATACTATGCTATTTATTTTTTCCGTTCTATTTGGGTTTAAGATTTATATTTGGATTTTGAATTTATATTTGATTTAGAGTTTTGTGATTATAGTTTAGGGTTTAAGATTTAGGGATTGGAAGTGAGGTTGATATACAGTTTATTATTTAGAGGTTGAAAAGGGGTTAGTGTACTATACTATTTTGGTGATATAAAATAGAAAAAATTCGGTAAATAAAAGTGGTTCTAATTTTGGCCACACACTTCTTCTTCTTTCTTATTGAAATAGAGTGACTGAACTTACTGAATGGAATACACAATATACTGGAGGAGGTTGTATATTTAGTATTTAAGAATTGTGGGTGTCGTTTTCGTCTTCCTATACTACTTAGGTGATATGCTATTGAACACTCAGTGTATTTGTATGTGATCAATAAATGTGTAATGTAGATGTCTCTTTCTTCTTTCACTCCTAACCATATATTATTTGTGATACGTCATGTTTACCGGGTAACTGCAAATGGGAAGGGTTTAATATTACATAATATTATATACTATTTTCAGATTTTGATAATTGGGTTTAGGGTTCAATAATTAGGGTTTAGTATTTAGATGGAATGGTGAGGTTTTAGGTTAATGGTTTAGTATTTATGGGTTGGGTTTGGAGTAAAGTTTAGTATTTACGAGATGTGAGTAGATTTGAAATTGTATTCTATTTCCGTGGTATGGTATAGAGAAATCGAATGCATATTTATGTGGTAAACAAGTGTGTGGTGGTGCTGGAATTATGTGGTGTGATAATTAATTGTGGAGTGTTAAATCATCAGCGTCATCAATCTTCTCTCTCTCTGGTACTGGCAACTTGAACAATAAAAGTGTAATACCGGATAAATTTGATAAAATTGTTATAGATTGAATTATGTCAAAATCAATTTTCTGCACTTAATTTCCTTCTCAAACTTAGTCATTTGGTAAATCCTCCCATAAATGAATTGATATATGTTTAAATGCTTAATCAACAGTGCCAAATTGATTAAACATTTAGGCACATACTAGTTAATCTATTGTTCAAACAATACAAGTCACAATTATGTCATTGTAGCACCTTATAATTTAATCCACATAGAATTAGTGATTACGACATCAATAATACACAAACTTCTTCAATCGAAACAAACAAGAAGAAGGTATTCAAGCCAATTTTAAGAAAAATGAAAGGCAATAAAAAGTTAATATAAAAACCAAGTAGAATCCCAACCAACAAAAAGCAAGCTTTTATATCAAGGCTAGTGATCAAGATGATCAAATGCTAACCCACGATGCCTAAAAATCAACCATTGATAATCATTAGGTCTAGAATCACAAATTTAAGCTAACATCAGCTATGCCAATAACTTGTATGCAAATAAATTTTATAATATCAATTTCCGTTTGTTAATTACCATCAATCACGCATGAATCACAAGTCATAATAACCACTAAAACCCCTAACATAAAATCCTGTTGGCTAAGAAAGTAAAATATTTCATTAAATACATTCTGATCTAAACAACTTTATGATCTAGATTGTGATTTTCCAACCTTATTTACCAGTAATAATATCAACCAACTAAGATATATGCAAGTTAAGCAACAAGCATCATAAATCAAACATAAGTCATTTTAATCTACCTGATCCAAACATTCCGAGTTAACATATCGGTTGAGCTTTGCCGCTAGATGCATGACGCTATGCCTCCAACTTTTTGACAATGATTTTATATTCCGTAGCGATTTGTGTATATGTCGCGTGCTACATCCCTCATCTGTAGCGGTCTGTGTATACACCGCTAGTTTTGACCGTTATGAGTTTTCTCGACTCCAACATTTTCATTTTGCTTGCTTCTTTCTTGAAATGTCTCCATCCATCTAAATGCATGTTCTAAAGGTTTCACAATGCAATTTTTCATGTAAAGACACTAATTGCACATAAATATATGGAAAACATGTGAAATAAGGAAGCTAAACCATGAAAATATAAATATGTCAGTTACATAGTCGCACACTCTATAGAGTAATTGCATATCCTTTATATATTATTTGAGAAACATTATAACCTTTAAATTATGACACATGTCATTACGAAAATTATTTTTAGTTACATTAGGAAAATAATTTGATCCATTTAAACATATCTTATAATTTTCATTAAACTAATCATAGAATAACTTATTATTTTTTGAATTTATCTACCGGTAAAATCATTGTAAATAAATAGCAGTGATTGTTTTGATTTATATATCTGCATGAATTTAATTACTCCCTCCGTTTCATATTACTTGTCGTTATAGTTTTATACACACAAATTAAGAAAACATTTAATTTTACATATTTTCAAAATAAAAAACTATTACCAATACACCTAACTATATATCAACCAATAGAAAATTCGAGTAGAGAATATTGTTAATAAATTTTGCATTGAAAACTGAAAACGACACTTATTTTGAAACGAAAATTCTACTCTAAAATGATAAGTAATTCGAAACGGATGAAGTATATGTGTAATAGTTAATGATCTCTCAGTTATTTAATATATTTATTATTTTATAATATGTAAAAGAACATAAATAAACAATAATAAGTAAAACTATTTGTATATACAATATTTACAAGGCGCAGTTCTCATTCTACTAGTGAATTTTACGCCAGACAAAGTAAATTTCTGACCAATTCATATCAGTCTAGTTTAAGAATACTGAATGCAGATTTTACAAATTTTTGAATGAAATTTCAGTTTAAAAAGCTTGTATCCCTATTAATAATTTTTTATTTTAATATTATCGTGTTTAAAATTTTAAAAACTGTTGACATAAAAAAAAATTAAAAGCTTTCTAAGAAAATAAAAATAATTTTAATTACTTAATTACATACGCTTCAGTGGCCTTTTCTTGGAGAAGGAAAAGTAACTGTTGGAGAAAATTAAATGTGATACGGAATACATTGATTCGTTTTGGGGTATATATATCCACAAATGTAATTACTTACAAAGGACAGAACTGTTTGTAACTGACGAACTAAAACCATTAAAGGAAAGCCTGAAAGAGACAAAAGCAAATTGGAATCTCATTTATAAATTAGACAAAAGGAAAAAAAGAAAGATGTACATTCGGTGGAGCTTTCCCATACAAATAGTAAAGCCAAAGTTTCGAAAGCCATGGACTGAATCATATCAACCCTATTAATGGATGTACCTATATATGATGACTATGGATGATGAATATGATGTCTTTTGATTCTTACATTTTTCAAAGCATGTGGCCAAGACATTGTTTCGATCATTCAATAAAAAAGCATAGAGTATGCAGATCAATCTTAATTTACAAGTGAAATTTAGGCTATTTAGCCATTCGAAACTTGAGAAAAATCTTAACTAGCATTATGGGTATGTTTAATACATGATGGACCATTTGCCACCCATTTCCAGCAAGGAAACAGTAAAATTAACATACGTTTCTTTAGTGTATAATTTATTGTCCAATGTTTTTTTTTTGACTAAATTTATTGTCCAATGTTTCCTTTGAAGTTCTAATCTGAACCGCTCTTTAATCTTTCATTAGTCACCATGTTTCCAGTTATCTAACCACAAATGTTTGATCCATGGATGCATTTAAATCCCAGAAAACATATCCATTCTTTTAGTCCAAAGCTAAAAGACTAAAGCATAAACTTAGTTTTGCTCAGCAAAGATGTATACATTAGACACCACTTCTGTTATAGCATAAACCGCTGTAAATTCATTGATCAGTTGGTTGCTATTTTCTTACATTTAATTTCCATATTTTTGATAATCTAAAACTTAGAAGCCAAAAGTAATTTGAGTTTCAGGAAGCTAGCTACTAAGCCCACATATCATTACTTATATAGAGTCTCGAAGAGATATAAAATATCAACTTTCAAGAAACCCTAAACAAATATAATAAACTAAATAAGCCAGAAAGTCTTTCTTATAACAATTATAGTGATGTCGATAAGAAAGTATTATAGTGAAAGAAGAACTTGGAAGTCTCTCTTGAGATCCCCAAAAAGTAACTACAGATTTCCATCTCAATTTGCTATGAGTTGGACGAATTAGAGTTCATATAGTCATGTAAATATAGAATTATATAATCCAATGAAAATAAAATAAAATCTTCGGATCCATATGCACGCGCGCGCGCGCGCGCGCGCACACACACACATAAGAGAAGAAAATAAAAAAATTCAGATGAACAGAAATATTGCCACAGAAAGAGAATTAATCTCACACATCAGATCAAATATGTAGAAAATATATTTTGAAAATCAAACACTGAAGAAGAGAAAGCCTACTGTAAAATTTGAGATAGAATTACAGATTAAAAAAATAGGGTTTAAGAGCGCGACAGTCAACGGGTGAAACTGCGAACATGATCTAGTTGATACTTATCCCTTTTCCATCGTCAAGAAAACAACTGAGAAAGAAAGTTAATTAGATCATGCTGGCAGCTTCATCAGATGCCGGTGCGCCATACATTTCACCATCTCTGAGAGAGAGAGAGAGAGAGAGAGAGAGAGAGAGAGAGAGAGAGAGAGAGAGAGAGAGAGAGAGAGAGAGAGAGAGAGAGAGAGAGAGAGAGAGAGAGAGAGAGAGAGAGAGATTTGCTGTAGCTAGGTTTTTCTTGTGTAACTGGTCTCATCAATGAAGAAGAAGGCGGTCTTTATATAGAAGAGAGAGGAGGTCATGAACGAGGGTTGGAGGTGGAAAGAGATGAATATGTTTTAGAGGTGTCGCTATTACAATTAAGCGAAAGTATGTGGGTCGAAAATGAAAACGAGAAAGGGAAAAAAATGAACGAGTGACAAACAAAAGGCGTTAAAGAAAAGTGGTCCAAAGTAGAACCGTGAATAAGATTGAATAATGTCACGCCGATTCTCCGAGCCTCATGCACTTCTTCTCTCTTACAGAGACAAATTAGTGTTGTGTGTTGTGTTTGCTTCCTTCTGAAACTCTATTAATTACTTCCACATTTTGATGGGGACCCTTCTCTCATTTCTATTTTTTTCAGCTTAAAGTTAAATAATCGATAATTCCAATAAGTGATAATAGTATCATAATTACCGAGATTAATATTCTAGAAGATGTTCGCTAATTGGATGTTCCATGAAATTTCTATCAATTTGACTGACTAGTAGATGTTTTTTAATGTTATTATACTTTATAAGAAACCACTATAAAATCGGATTCTTTATCAAATGCCTACCCGATTAATCTGTCAGTCAATTACAAATTTACAAGCATATGGTTATAAGTCTGGATCGTTTGTACCGCCTGGCTGTCTATAAATCAATTCGTTCTTTGAACATTGCGAGTTCGATTTTACCAAAAAAAGACTGTGTGAGTTCGAAATGAGAATTGCATTTTCTTACTTTTATCAAGCATATAATAAGTGACGTGCGAGAACATTGAGAGGCCTAAGGCAATTTTTTTAAAGAAAATAAAATTTACAGTTAAAAATGTATTTATAAGTTATATTTAAATGGTATAATTTTTAACAAATAGATAAACTCTAGATGCTAAAAACAATTCTTACAAAATATTTTCTTCAAACAAAATGTTTTATGGATTAAAAACATATATAAATCATAGAAGAAATAATGTGGTATACAAACAAAGGTTTAAGGCAGCTCATAAATAACACTATTTAAACTTTTCTTTTTGGGCCACATAACACTATTTAAACTAAATTTAATAAATAAAATAAATTTAATTAGAAAAATACTCTATGCAAAACTGAGCTTCAGGGTTGAACACACGTTGACACACCACTACCAAAGAATATTAACCATTGCACTATGAAGGAGCTAGTGAAACCGGGACCCTAAAATGTTTATATTCTTTGGGGTCTGAGGCAAATGCCTTTTCAATTTCATTGTAAGCACGGCTCTGATAATAACATGTTCAGAACTACGGACTATATTTCAATGTCGGAGAGAAAAATGAAAAACAGTTCTTGGCATACTTTATTGATTATTAACTTTATTTGACTCATGATGAGGTTTTACATGTATAGTTTTCTAATCCAACGTCGGGACATACATGCATCTTTATGATTCATCTTCGACATATTATATAATCAAGAACAATAGCTTTAATTAAGACCTAAGCCTTGAAAAAGTGAAGTTAACACATGCATAAAGTATAACCTACGAAAACTCTTAGGCTATATAATATGTTGGCTTCTATAAGCTTATCGTGCATGTTGCTACTTTATAACTCTCTCACATACGAATAAACAATTATATATATTTCACGGTAAACTTTGTCCCTTCTAATGTCATTGTGACTCTTTTTTTTTGTTTTTTTATGTCACTATATACTTAACTTACAAATATTTCTATTAAGAGTTTTTTGTTTTTTTTTATGTCACTATATACTTAACTTACAAATATTTTTATTAAGATAAAGATTTCACATTGTTTTTTCAAATTATAATAAATATAATAGAATAAAAGTCCAGTCCAAAAAATGAAATATCATAAAATACCAGTTTTGATGCTTTGTTTTCAAATTATCACGGAATAGCATTATCAAAGTTGATTTAAGGCTCTTTTGAAATTCCAAAAATTTAAAACATATTTATAAGTTAAAGTTCATGGTATTTGAATGTAATTAATTGTAACCAATACATGTGAGACCAAACTGAGCTCATGTGGAATATTCACATGATCTATTTTAAGTGCATTTAGATATTAATGTATATATATTTATGGAGTCAAGTGCCAGCCTTTGTCACAAATATTTTAGCTTCTGAAAAGTAAACAATATACAATGTACATACAGCAGTATACATCTAATTAAGTTACCGACTGCACATGTGTTACAACAATTTGTTCTTGAAACCTGCCACTGTGCCAATACCCCTGGTAATATATATAGAAAGTCATAGCTATATATGAGCAACGGTTTTTAATATAAACTAGATTTTGACATGTACAACCGCACAGGTGTATATTTAGTGATTTATGTATATTATATATTTTTGTTATTGTATTGTATTATATATTATTTAGTAGATGTGTGTTGCAGCAGTTATGTAACTATACAAAAAGATTGAATGTACATATATATAAATATACTATGTTGGATCAAAATTATATTGACATTTTTCATATTTAATTTTATGATTGAAATGTATTATTAGTATATTATAAGTCTAGATCAAACTAAAAATAAGTTACAAATATTCTAAAAACCCAATTAGACGGGATATAATTTGACTGGTATATTTTAACAAAATCATGGCAATAAAATTAATTTTATTTACAAAACATGAAGCTGATATCGCTGGAATATTCTTGTTATAAGAAAATTGATGATAATATTCCAAAAATTATAATTAGGAAGTTTAAAACACAAGTGAATCAGCCTAATATATATACAAAATACTTTATTCGTAAGTTATAGTAGTAATAAAATTTTTTATATATGGTATACATATTATAACACCAAAAACGTGGAAGCTAACTTTTAAAAATAAATTACATAGTTTAGGTTGTTTCAATAGTTTGTTAATATAGATGACAAAAAAATAGTTTGTTAATATTTGTTTCAATAGTTTTTTTAATATAGATGTATTTTTTAGTTCATTTAATTACATTTGACTAAAATTTATTTAAGGAAAACATATTAATTTAATTAGAAAAGACAAGCATTAAAATATGACATTCAATTTAATTATATTTAACTCAAATTTATTTAAGGAAAACACATAAATCTAACTGAAAAAGACAAGCATTAAAATAGGAAACTTAATTTAATTCTAAGTGGTATGGAAGTGCAATTAAATTTGAAAACTAAGGGGGTGTATTGAATCTGAAATTTGAAGTGATTTGATTTTTAATGAGTTTTGAGATGATTGCAGGAAAATTAGAGAATTTGGTGTGACTTTTGTTAAAACACTCTAAAATCTCATTTAAAACAGTGGGATTTGAATTTTTATTTTTATAACTAGGGAAATCCCCTCAAACACTCTAGAAACACTTAAAGTACTCTAAAATTTCGAACTTAAATTTTGTTCAATAACAGTGGATTTCAGAGTGTTTTATAAACTGTCAAGTTTAATAACACTGAATTTTAAAGTGTTTTTTTTAATTCACATTTGAATAACAGTGGATTTGTCATTTTAATACAAATCACTTAAAACTCTTAATTGAATACATCTTCCTAAGAGTATTTCTATATGTGTACTTCTGTTTAATAAGATAGATTATGTTGTACATAATGAAAGATTTAATAAATAAAGTATGTTAAACTGATGTTTTTAATCGATTATTCAAGTATATGTATATAAACTGATTTGAATAATAAAACAACTTCCTAAAAAGATTCCTTATCACTAACAATGGGATGATACCATTTCTATGCAAAAACTACCCAAAATTTGATAGGTTCTTGGCAAGCTGTTGGGTCTATGACAGCTACGCGATATTGCAAGCTATTGAAAATTATTGATATGTACAATCTTTGATAACGACTTGTTGTATTTGGTGGAGAAGATATGAACAGGCAAGACCTCTGGTTTGTATAGAAGTTTTCCTTTCCATTGGTCCTTTTAGTTTTGTACCAATAAGTCAACAACACTAATTGCAAAAGAAAGGAAATGTAAATCTACTCAAATCAGCTTCACTGCTGGTAATGTAAACTTTCCGGTATATATTATCACTGCTGGAAATTTTAACCCTTTAAATTTGTTAATAGAATTAAACACCATTTCTAGTTCCAAGCAAGAGAGAAAATAACCAGTGAGTTTGCTTTTGGTTCAATTGTCTATTTAATCTTTTTCAAATAGTACATATATTCCTCATCTTGATTGACATATTCGAAGATCAACCATATACGTACTGGATTTGTCACATATGCTTTTGACATGACTCTTGGGGATGCTAATGCAGCGAGGCAACAACTTTAATGTATACGTATGCAAATTTAAAAGTACTTGATATCATACATATGCGAAGCTCGAACTTATCGTTTAGTTTTGGATCATCTATCGAAGACAATGTTCTATATTTTAAAACGCATTGTTTTATGTTCACGAAAAGATATATATGCTAAACAAAGAGTCGTTTGATTGAGATTACCTCAGTAACTTTGCATCTAAAATCACGACAAAGGGGTCATATCTATAACTTTCCAAACTAAGTGGTTTTGGCCTAGTGGTAAAGGGTTCACAGCTTTGAGTACCGTCCTAAGTTCGATTCCTCTTAGTCACCCGAAATGTTTTAAAGTGATAAAAAATGGGGATCTTACGGGGCTCGTAGGACCTCGTGGTGATAGTTCTCTTGAACCTAAAAAATCTTTGTGATCATACCACAATTATCAAAAAAATCTATAACTTTCCACAACGTTGTTCGGATGTACCTAATCTATCTTTCGGTGAACAAAAAATACTAAAAGTCAACAAAGGATTACAATTCTACAGTTGTATTCTTAAAAAAATAAAGATATCAGAAACTTCCTACAGAATATATTATCTCAGATCCAGGAGATTTGCATCAATCAGGGCAGTGTCTTCCATAAAGCCTTGTTCTAAAACTCATCAGGTGTTGTGCGTACGCTTGAGTTAGGTCTAGCGATTTATGAAAAAATCAAGAATCAATCGGAAATTAGTTTTAAATTTTTATTTTATGTGTATATTATTATATGCATTGGAAACATGTAGTTATTAAAACATTCATCTTTGTGAAACGAAAATAGTATTATAGTTGAGAGGTTAATAAAATATTGTTTTTGACCGTTTACTTCGAGTATTTTTTTTTCATGTTGTGATTTTTCTTGGACTTGGCCATGTACACATATATTTTATTTTTACAATTTAGTATGTGCTGCATTTTGGTGAATTTCTCACGTTTTCATTATGAAAGAAAAATTACAGAACACTCTTATTACCTTCCTTAGCCATGTCAACTCTTTCACCTCCAGGTTTTCTTCGCAAATCCGGCCACTTTCTTACTTGTTTTTCTTCTAAGATTCTTACCCATATTTAGTATTTTTCATCATATTGAGTGATTCTAGGTTCTCAATTCCAGTTGACAAACGAATGACACTTAATGGTTAACGAGGCCGCGTTTTAAAACATGGCATAAGGCTGACGAAGCTCTTGCTTCAAGCCACACAAAATTTTCTAACATTTGAGGCCACAGTCTTCAAAGTATTGTTATAGTTGAGTGGCTAAAAAATATTTTTTTTGACCGTTTACTTAGAGTATTTTCTTCTCTGATTTTTCTTGGACTTTCATTTTTAGCCTCGTATTTATATTTTATTTTTAAAATTTTAATTTTATTTCTATGTTAATTAATGGTAACAAATAATAATGGTTCAAGTAAACTAATAAAGGTGATTTTTGTTTATTGAAAACACTAAATATTATAGAGAAAGTACAATTTATAGTCTAATATTTATCTAAAATTTTGGCTATACAAAAATATGAGTATGTGTTTTGGTCATCATAAAATCTGTTGTACTAATTTAAAGTCGAATTTTATAAAATTCATTGATTATAGATTTTTTTTTTGACAAACTGCTAATTTTATTACTCGAGCTTAAAGTAGTCTAGATAATCAAACCATAATAGAATAACTAATGAAACAAAATTCTCTATGAAAAGACCTTTCAGTCCTAGCTAAAGAATCTGCAATTTGATTATGTGCTCATGGAATATAAATATTCTTAAAATCCGGAGAGTATATCTAAACATTCTTTATCCTTTCTAATTATATTGCAAAACTTGGCCAAACATGAAGTTCTTTAGTCATGTAAATAACAAATCCTTGCATTCTATTCCAAATCTCTGACATATTGAGTGCTAAAACATATTCTCCATCATCCGTCACAATGTTTCCACTGTACAAGGCAGACTCTCGTTTGGTAAAATGAAAGCTGAACCTTCCCCAAGATCTCATACATTACAAGTTTAATATAACATGATTTGAGGAATGTAGTGTGCCCGTTTTCAAATAGAACTGTATATATACGAAGAATTTATACGAAGAATAGGAATGATTGGCTTTTGAAAATATCCTACGGATATGATTTATACGAAGAATTTTCAAAAATACCACTTTGATGTTACCATTATTCATCTTTACCACCACTAAGTACACATTTCAAAAATACTTTATTTATTAAAAGGTTAAAAACTCTTATATCTTTGTTTTTATATGCTTTTCAAAATTTAAAACCTAAACTCTAAATCCTAAACTCTCAACTCTAAACCCTAGACCCTAAACCTTAAACCCTAAAACTTCAACTATAAACCCAAAATCCCCAACTCTAAACTCTAAACTATATATCCTAAGCCCTAAAACATCAAATCTAAACTCTAAACCCTAAACCTTCAAATCTAAATCTTTCATTAAAAATAATGGTAAAAATAGTTAGTGTAAACATGAAAAGTGGTACTATGAAAATGGTATTTTAGGCAATTTCCCTTATACGAATTATTTATTGGTTGTTATGAAAAATGTGGCATATACTTAAATGAAAGCATAATCTTCATTTGTGGCGTATACATATAAAAAATGTGGCATATACTTATATAAAAACATAATCTTCAATTGTGAATTATACATATATAATATATAAATTTCTAAAACCATTTCATGTACCAATTATATTTTATATCTGTAACATATATTAGGAATATTTCAATTCTAAAAAATCATTCACCAAGTTTCATTTGTATGGAATCCTTCTATATAAAAATTTAATCTATACTAATATTCTGAATTACTAGTACTGCTTTAATATTCCGAATTCTTAAGACATTGCATAGAAATTTCAAATATAAAAACTTATGTCAACGTATCATTTTTAAAATGAATCACTAACTTTCATGTGTATAGAACCCTTTTATGTAGTAAATTAATTGGTCGTAAACATTATTTTGTTAGATTTTCATACGTAACGAATGGTAACATCCAGTTTCAAAAAAAAAAAAAAAACGAATGGTAACATTCTATTTTTTTGTTGCTTAAGAAATTCAAAAACAATCTACAGCCCAAACAAATACGTATGCTTAGGATTTCACTACATTTAAGAGAATATATTAATAAAATTTTCCATTCTAACAAGTTATTATAGGGTTACTAATAATAAAGTTTGACCCGTATTTTCATGTGAATATTTTTTTTCATATTTAAATATATAACTGTGATATTGTAGCTAATATTTTAAATATTTTATTTCATTTTATTGCTCTATATTATGCAACGCTACAAATTTTTTTGTTTAGTTTTTATTCGATATTATTAATATATAATAATGTATTTTATAGTAAACTTTATATTTAATTATTATTACATACTAATATATTTTTGAGTTTGGTACGATAAATTTATAATCTGAAATAATTAAATAAAGATTTTCAAAATCTGATTTTTTCTTCAATTTTTAAAATTTGTATACAATACATTTTAAATTTTATTTTTTATACTACACAAATGATTTTTATTTGGGATAATTTATAATTTCATGTTCTGTTTAAAATATACTTTACCAAAATACATGATTTTTTTGTTAAAGTAATTTTAAAATACTGCAAACTTTTGTAATGTTAGTTGTAAAGAAAAGTATTATCTTCCAACATATTTCAAGTTCAGAATGTTATTTTTTAATGTCAAAATAATTTTCTACAAAAATAATAGTAGCTACTAAAACATATATCATGGGTTCTTTCATGTTTATTTTTTTATTTGGACTATTTCTTAGAAACTAAATCAAATTTTACATAATTTAACTAGAATATAGTTTCATATCTTTATATTTTTATTTGAAATGAAAATGATTTTTTTCAGAATGAAAATGTCTAACAAAATTTTGAAAACTCTTTTCAGAATCCTTTTGAATTAATAAATTAATTTAAATTATAATTAGGAAAATTGCTAAAACTATTACATTTCTAATATAACTTATCATGTTTATCTTAACCACATTTATCCTCTATTTAAAGAGGTAAATAGAAAATTATAAACCTAGGATTAACTAATATAAGGGTTTAGAGTTGATGAATGGGGTTTTCGAATGTGGGATTTAGGATTTTAATAAATATATAAATACCTAAAAACTATTTTAATTTTTTAAAAAATTCAAAAAAAAATATGTAAAAGAAAAATTGAAAAAAATAAAAAGTTCAAATTTGAAAAAGTATTAATTAAAAAAAATATTTTTAAGTTTTAATTTATTTAAATAATTATTTATATTTATATATTTATAAAGCAAGAGTATAAGAGTCAATTTCGTATATAATGAAAAAACTATATTTGAAATGTTTATTTAATGAAGGTAAACATGATTAATGGTACCAATAATATGGTAAAATTGAGAGTTTTCTTAATAATTATCATCATATATAATTTACAGATAAAAATTAATTTAGTTTTTATATTTTTAAATTTAAATTACATAAAAATTAA
>NC_079515.1:10560083-10566548 GCF_000801105.2 Raphanus sativus | reverse complement strand
TCCATATTTCAAAAAGTTAAAATTTTAACTCAACGGAATTGGAGTGCAGTTAAGTTCCGACTTCGGCCATATAAAACCCTAAGATTCCTCTAGCAAATTTCAAGTCTCTCTCTCTCTCTCTCTCTCTCTCTCTCTCTCTCTCTCTCTCTCTCTCTCTCTCTCTCTCTCTCTCTCTCTCTCTCTCTCTCTCTCTCTCTCTCTCTCTCTCTCTCTTGTTTTTCAAGCTTAGATCTACAGAGCGGAAGATGATTGCTGCTCTCAAGTAAGTCATCAATCTCACTCTACTATATGATAAAGGGCTGGGCAAAATATCCGGAACCGAAGAACCGACCCAAAAATCAGGGTCCCGAATCCGATCAGACCCGGGATAAATAACCGAATGGGTCCTAAACTGATGTTTCCGAAGAACCGGTACCCAACCCGATCCGAACCGAGAACTGAATGAGTATCCAAAGATATCCGAAATATAAATATATATTTTAAAATATTATTTAAAAATATTTTAACAACTAAAACTAAAATTATAAATTAAATATATTAGTTATTTTGTGCATTTTTCTGATAAATATGATAGTTTTTTTTATGAAATAAAATATGATGGTTTGGATAGAAATACAAAAAAATATCTAATGAGTATTTATGGTTATTTTTGGTACATTTGGGTAGTTTGGATACAAAATACCTGAAACGAATCGGGTAATATGGTTACTTCGGATACTATTATCTGAACCCGCTTCAGATACAATGGTTATTTGGTTATTTTCAAGTTCTTTTTCAATAGAACCGAACCCACCCGAATCTGGAAGGACCCGACTAGAACCCGACCCGAGATTTTATAATACCTGAACGGGTTTTAATTTCCAAACCTGAAAACCCGATATCCGAAATAATCAACCCCTACCCAAACGGATACCCGAATATCCAGACCTAATGTGATTCTTCATTTTGATTTCACTTTCTCTTGAGCTTCATGTATCTTCTTAATATCTTCTCGTTTATTTTCTGATGAATCTTCTATTTGTGGATAATGGATCGGAGGAATGAGCCAGATGCAACTATTTGAACGAGATGAAATGGACGAAGAAGATGATTTATTTGAAAAATCAATTTTTCTCTTTCAGATATTGCATGTGTAGTTATATTGATTTTATCATCTCCTCTATGAGAATCTGAACTCCAATAAACCTTGATGATCTTCTTCTCATTCACTCTCATTCGAACAAAGCAAGAACTCCGCAAATTGTTAATCTAGTGTTCACCGCCCTTTTTCAAGCTAGGAGAAGCCGCTATATCTCACTGGAGCTGGGATCAAACCAGTAACACTATCTCTTGTGAGCAAGCGAGCTCTGAGTACAAATTCCTAACTCTCTCTCTCTCTCTCTCTCTCTCTCTCTCTCTCTCTCTCTCTCTCTCTCTTCTCTCTCTCTCTCTCTCTCTCTCTCTCTCTCTCTCTCTCTCTCTCTCTCTCTCTCTCTCTCTCTCTCTCTCTCTCTCTCTCTCTCTCTCTCTCTCTCTCTCTCTCTCTCTCTCTCTCTCTCTCTCAGCGTAAGAACAATACTTCGCTTTGCTCAAGCCACATAACCAAACGACTTTACACCTGCTTCCATTCTACAAAATTTCTGAAAGCTTAATCTTTATACCTGAGGAAGTATATCCCTACCTTCCTAGAGAAGTCTTTGGTGAAAGAAATGAAGCACTGACTTCTATTTAAACTTAGTGGGACTTTGGTGAGAGTGTTCCCCCACAAGTCAGAGTGTACATAATCCAGTTAGATGATTTTACCCCAAACAAATTAGTTTCCCTTCACTAAACCATTTTTTTTTTACAAAACATTTCGTCAAAAGTTATCATTCATTACGTACTGGCCAAATATAAGTTGGTTGTAAATAAAAACATTTTGACCAATAAACTTTGATAACTATTTTGTTATAAACACTGCTAGTATTTTATTTGCTTTATATTATATTTGGAACTTTGATTTTTTTTTTAAGTTTATCATATTGGTATAGATTTAATTGGTTATTCAGTTGAAAATGTAATATTTTCCAGATATCCTAGCCACCGATTTTTTGGGTAGCTACAGATCTAATCGGAAAAACAAAATAGATCACGAATATCTCCAAACCCTCGAATATTCGACACATGTCCACCTCTATTTGTAAAATTCTTACTACTCTTTTTATATTATATATCTCATATTTTAAAAGAGATGTTCTTATCTATAGAAAAGTGTATAGTCGGTTATTTAGATAAATTTAATACAATAAATCGCATTCTCTTTAATAAATAAGCATTATTTAACATTTTTGGTAAAAAATATGTTAAGGCTATTTTAGTCATTTAGATGATTTTACTCAAGAAAATAGTTTTCATTCACTAAACCATTTTGTACAAAAATTTGGTCAAAAGTCATAATACGTACCGCCAAAAAATAAGTTTGTTGTAAATAAAAACAGTTTGACCAATAAGTTTTGATATATATTTTCTTATAAACACTGCATATTGTATTGCTTTGCTTTATATTATATTTGGATGTTTAATTTATTTTTAAGTTTTATTTTAATTGTACAGATTAAATCGGATATTTGGTTAAAATATAAAAAAAATCGGATATCTTAGGCACTGAATATTTAAGTAGCTACAGATCGAATCGGATAACTGATTATCCGGACAAAACAAATCGGATCATGAATATTTTAAAAAACCCGAATACTTGACCCGTGCCCACTTCTAATTTGTAAAATTCTTATACTCTTTCTATATTATATAATCTAATTTGTAAAATTTGTTACTATCTGTAAGAATTAAACGGCTAAGAGAATAAGACAAAGTTAGTAGGATAAATCTTATCCTCTTTAATAAATAAGCATTATTAAAAAAATTTAAAAAAATTTGATAATAAATATGTTAAGACTGTTTTAGTATTTAGATGTTTTTATCGAAAAAATAATTTTCGTTCACTAAACCATTAAACCATTTTGTACAAAATTTTAGTCAAAATTACCATTTATTATGTTCCGACGAAAAATAGACTGGTCGTAAATTAAAAAAGTTTAACCAATAAATGATAAATATTTCACTAAATGAAAATTGCCTTTTAGTTTAAAATATATTGTAGATTATTTTTTACAAGTCTCCATAAGAAAATAAATAAGTTACCAATATTTAAAAAAATATTTATGGTATGCGTATTAAAAGTGCAATGTTGTTACAACCAAATTCAAATGATAAAGAAAAAGTGAAAAGAACAAAAACACCCCAAAGCAATAGTGCAAAAAAATCTTCTATGGACATTCTGGGGAATAGCCACCTTAAAATTGTCTGTCTCGACACTGAACAGTCCATAAAGACTATTCATGATGAACTCATCATCGAGATACTCTCAAGAGTACCAGCGAAATCCATCACAACTTGTCGCGGCGTCAGGAAGGAATGGAAATATTTACTTGTTTCTCAAGTTTTCACATATTCTTTTCTGGCCATTTCATCATCGCATCCACGTATTTTACTCACCTTTAAATGCAGTGGTAAGTGGCATTTCTGTACAGCTCCTCAGCCTCAAGATCTTGATAAGGAGTTAAGTATTGTAGCCGCAGATTATAATATGAGATTAAATGGAGGTTCGGGACCCGAAAGTTGTCTATCTGTCCAGGGATTTACGTGTCTTATTAATTGACCAAAAATAATGGGAAAGTACAAAAAGGTTCCTGTGATATGTAACCCTTGCACGGGTCTACACCTCACTTTACCCAAAGTAAAAGGGAAGAATGCTGATTTGAGAATCTTTTTTTGGGTGTGATCCTATCAAAAAACAGTTCAAGGTTCTGTGCATGACCGTGACAAACTATAGAAAACAAATTAATTCTAAGGAGCATCAAGTTCTGACGATAGGGAAGGGAAGACTATCTTGGAGAATTGTCAAATGCTTGTTTCCGCATTATCCTGAACGTACAAGAGATGGGATATGCATCAACGGGATTTTTTATTACATAGCTAGACCGGACAAAACTTGTTTGATAGCATCATTTGTTATTGGGTCTGAAGAATTTAGATTAATAAATATGCCAGAGAGCTCTGAGTTAACTAACATTTCGGCTCTGGTGAATTTCAAGGGAAAGCTATGTGTTGTGGTCTACAGTGGTAGTAACGGTGATTTATGGGTTCTAGACGATATCCAAAAAGAGAAATGGTCCAAGCATAGCTTTGTTTCTCTAAATACAGATTTAGAGGAGGTAAGGTCAACATGGGCTACTGATACAGGTGAAATTGCTTGGGTTTTAAGTCGTTGGAAAAATCCATTCTATGTTTTCTTTTACTACTTGGATAGCCAGAGTGTCAGAAAAATTGAAATTCAAGGAATTGATGAAAAGGTATTGAAGGGTAGAGATCATGTTATACAACACTCAAGTGTTACAAGCTATGTTTAAAATGTTACGATTCTGTAATAATTTTGGGCTAATCCCGAGTTTGGTTCCAAGTGTTTCCTTTATTTGATCATTTGTAATAATTTTGGGGCTAATGCCGAATTTGGTTCTAAATGTTTCCTTTATTTGATCATTTCTGATTTGTCTAATACTTCTATGAATGTTTCTCCGTTTTGCTTATGAATATTGTCCACTTACAGCGTTTATTATCTTATTGACTCATGTTTTTTTTAATAAAAATATGCCAACTTATGTATCACTTACAGATTGCGTCCAGTTAGAGAAAACAAAATTGCATAGAAAAATTTGATAATCTTTTCATTGAAAATTTTACAAAAGTAATCTCACTGCTATTTCTTTGGTTTAGTTTTCCATGTATTTTAATGTTGTTTTGATGTATCAAAGAAAACCAGCATAATTATATTGTGAAGCAGAGTAACCAAAGCTGATTGTGCATGAAGTTCATATGTATGCACTGAATAATATGTTTTGCAATTCTTTATTACTAGCCCGTTCATTGTTACCGTCAGGTACACAGTATAGTAAGCTTATCAAGTTCTTCGTATTAAAAAACATAAGTAAACTTAAGTCAATAAAAATGGTAGCCACTGAAAACAAAAAAAAAGGATCTTAGCTATTATATTAAAGTCTTAATTAACTAACACTTGTTTATAATTGTGTTCACCAAATTCAAACATGATAGAAAAAGGACACAGAACCTTGAAATTATGTTCAAACCCTGTTGTATGCAACCGACTTGCTGAAGAGCTTGCGGATGTAGAGAACCTGAAGACCACTTGCTGCTGCTAGGAATATGTACTCTCCTACTGTGTAGAATATCACTCGCTTTCTCGTGCTCTCATTGGCTGCAACAAAGTTCCCAACAGAAACAAAATCCATCACGAAAAGTAATGTTAGGTCGTAAAGGTTGTTTCTTTTAGGGTCAAAGACAGGCTCTAAAGGTTGTATCTTTTGGGTCACACATAGACTCTAAAGGTTGTAACTTTTGGGTTCAAACATAGTCTCTAAAGTTATGCAGCATCTGAAAAAGTTCTTCAAATCACGGGAATGAGTCGAAAAATATACAAAACACCAAAATGTAAGAAATGAATGGAAGAAAAAAACTCACTATGACGGTGACGGGTATCACGTGCTTTCAAATACTTTTGCTCAGCAACAACAGACTCCAAAGCCTCTCTCAGCTCAGCTATCTTAACATTCACCGGGTCCAAATGTTCTGAGAAGCATACAAGCAAACAGGAGAGAAACACAGGATCAAACAAGTAGCTAAACACGTAACACTCCAAACTCAATGCATGAAGATGAATGGAACAAACCGTCTTTAGCTAAGTCATGCTCGTTGGGGATATGGCCAACATGAATGTAGAAGGAGACGGTTTCAGGAGTAGAGTAAGGGTTGTGGAAACAGAACTTGTACATTCCACTTTTTGGAGCCTTGAACTCAAACTTATCTCCTGATGTTCCCTTCAAAGTGTGTACTATGTTCCCAGCAGGCGACGTCACCTACACCGACAATCCAACCGAACATAAAAAACATTAACCAAACAACATCACATATCCAAGTCAATCAATTATCGATAAATTATACAAATTCCAATAAAAATTCTACAAATTTTCAATAGAAATTCTTCAGTTTCAATAAAATTTCTACAAATTTTAAATCTAAATCTACAAATTTAAAAATAAAATTCTACAATTTTGATTTCAATCGAACATCATGTCGAAGATCAGATCCGAAATTCAGACAGGAAAAAACCAAAAAAACGATCCGAAATTCAAACACAATCAGTCTAAAAACATCGAGGTTATCGAAAGGATGTCTCACCGTGAAATCCAAACCGGGATGATCAGATCCCCAGAAGATATCATGGTCGACGACGACGAAGTTTCCAGAGACGTTATCTCCTTCGTAAAGGACATACTCTTGGACGCATTCATCGTCGCTAACCGTAACCGATAGTGCTGAGATTCGCTCGATCGAGCTCAATAGTATCAGACCGACCAGTACAAAGACATGGAC